>NC_069510.1:46666606-46734106 GCF_027579735.1 Bombina bombina | reverse complement strand
CGATAATCTCTGTGCTTACAGGTGTGCAAAGTATGGAATCCACGCATAGAGCATTCCTAGCACTTAAAGGGACATTATACTCATAGTCTAAATCAGTGATTTTTAACCTTTTTTTTGCCGTGGCACACTTTTTTACATTAAAAAATCCTGTGGCACACCACCATCCCAAAATTTTAAAAAAAATCACACATTGTAGCCTAATACAGCATATATATATATACACATACACACAAACACACACATACTGTATGTATTGTGCTGTTATGCCATGCCTCCTACAAACTACTCCTGCACTAGGAGTAAAAAACAAGCAAAGTTTAAAAAATATGTCACACTGTTGTTAGTCTGCCGTGGCACACCTGAGGATCTCTCACGGCACACTAGTGTGCCACGGCACACTGGTTGAAAAACACTGGTCTAAATTACTTGAAAGTGATGCAGTGTAAATGTAAAAAGCTGACATGGAAATATCACCTGATCATCTCTAGGTAAAAAAGGAAGATATTTTTACCTCATAATTTATCCAGCTCACCAGAGTAAGTGCTCAGTGAACAGTTGTACCAGCTGCAAGTTGAAAAAATTTAAATAATAGCCAATCAGCATCAGCAGTGCTGAGGTAATGAGATTTCACAGTAAACCTCCTTAAACTGAAAAGACATAACATGACCGTGCCTGCACATGTCAGAGCCACGCTCCCTTGCAAGTCATGGGACTTGTATCCTGATTGGCTACTTAAAGGGACAGTCAACACCAGAATTGTTGTTTTAAACAATAGATAATCCCTTAATTACCAATACCCCAGTTTTGCATAACCAACACAGTTATAATTATACATGTTTTACCTCTGTAATTACCTTGTATCTGAGCCTCAGCAGACTGCCCCCTTATTTCAGTTCTTTTGACAGACTTGCATTTTAGCCAATCAGAGCTGTCTCCATGGTAAATTCACGTGCATGAGCTTAATGTTCTCTATATGAAACAGGTGAACTAATGCCCTCTAGAGGTGAAAAACTATCAAAATGCATTTAGATTAGAGGCGGCCTTCAAGGTCTAAGAAATTAGCATATGAACCTCCTAGGTTTAGCTTTCAACTAAGAATACCAAGAGAACAAAGCAAAATTGGTGATACAAGTAAATTGGAAAGTTGTTTAAAATTACATGCCCTATTTTTTTGGAATTGACTGTCCCTTTAAAGTCTTGTTACATTGGGGTGTAAATACTTAGGACATTTTGCTGTAAATATCTTCCTTTTATTACATAGAGATACTCAGGTGATATATTCTAGTCAGCTTTTTACAGCTATGCTGCATCACTTTCATTTGCTTCAACATTTGGATATCATGTCCCTTTAAAATGTAGCAACGTGCAGCAGGAAGTAAGCTCCTTGCACAGAGTATTCGTACCAATTCCATGCATTTGCTCCATGTGAGTAAGCTCCTTGCACTAATCATTCCTACCAAATAAAGCCTCTGAATGTGCACTACAAATTAAAGGGACAGTCTAGTCAAAATTAAACCTTCATAATTTAAATAGGGAATGCAATTTTAAACAACTTTCCAGTTTACTTTTATCAAATTTTCTTTGCTCTCTTGGTATTCTTTGTGGAAAGCTAACCCTAGGTAGGCTCATATGCTAATTTCTAAGCCGTTAAACTGCCTCTTATTGCAGTGCATTTTGACAGTTTCTCACAATTAGACACTGCAAGTTCATGTGTGTCATATAGATGACATTGTGCTCACTCCTGTGAAGTTATTTAAGAACCAGCACTGATTGGCTACAATGCATGTGTGTCAAAAGATCTGAGATAAGGGGGCAATCTGCAGAGGCTTAGATACAAGGTAATCACAGAGGTAAAAAGTGTATTATTATAACAGGGGAATGGGTAATAAAAGGGATTATCTATCTTTTTAAACAAAAACAAACCTGGAGTAGACTGCCCCTTTAAGCTCCTTGCACAGACCATTCCTACCAATTAAAAGGCCATGCACTAGGAGGTAGGTATGCTCCTTGCACAGAGTATTTCTACCAATTAAAGTCCATGCACATGCACCAGAAGTGTGCATATGGCATTAGAAAAAAGTTAAAAAAAATAGTATGCTATATCCCCAGAACTTCCATGTTCCTTCAAAGTCTTTACTAATTCTAATCTCTTCGCTACAACATTGACAGTACAGCAGTTCTGACATTGGTATCATTTTTTTTTTTTGTAATAAAAGCAAGTGAACCCGGATTTTCATTTTTTTACATTATTAATTTAATTTCAAAGATTGTTATTATCAGAGTTTCCCGTTAATGGTAGGTAGAAACCGGTTCCCATCACGTTTTAAATACATTACACATCATAACGTAACTACTAGACTAGTACTTGCCATTGAATTTAATTGAATTCACAAAGTCTAAATTTTCTAGAGGGTGGGAATTATAACCATGATATTTGATTGGCTGAATTGTGCTGCCAATCTATATGAACACACATTGCAAGGCATCTAGGGACTTGTAGTCTTATTGTTGTTTAGTAATCCTCAGGTGCTCGTGTCTTAGGAGAGCCAATCAGATGTTAGAATAACTTTAGGTGAAACAGCTGCAGCTCTTCAAATAATTAATTGTGCTGTTTGGCGCTAAAATGAACTCTGCGCTGCACTACTAAATTATAATGAGGTATTTTCCTGCAAGTGACACACATGAGGTAAACTCCACCCCACTGTACTAATGAGGTAATTGTCAGTTAACCTCATACCTGCCACTGGTTATAGCATGGCAGTGAATATGTTAATAATATATATATATGCTTTGTATTATTTGCTATATATAAATATGTTATATTTGTGTGACATTGCTTTTATTCTTTATCTTTTAGTCACCATATATTGCTGATAACCAAATTATTTAGATTTCTGTACGGAGAAACATTTATACTGAAATATTTAATAGCACACGGACAGCTGTTTTATTAATTTAAAGGGTCGTGTAAGCCATATTCTTAATTACTTGACAGTGACACAGCATCTATGTATAAAGCTGACTAGAAAATATCACCATAACATCTCTATGTAAAAAAAGAAAGCTATTTTACCTCAAAATTTATTTAGTGCCCTATTTAATGGCATCTGTATGGTGAACCCCTCAGCCAATCAGCATCATTAGTGCTGCGTTCACTGCTTTAAACGGCCATTATTGTGAAAAATATACATACTTTTATTTGTTAGAGCATACAATTTTATCGCCATGAACTGCTCAGTGACGTGTTTAACCCCTGCCAAGTGGTTAAACACATAGTTAAATTACTATCTGTTTGCTGCAGAACACGGCTGGCCTTAAAGGGATACTAAACCCAAATTTTTTTTCATGAAAGAAAAAAATGTGGGTTTAGTGTCCCTTTAAGCAGGAACTGCAGCTGACCCAATCAGTAGCTAGCACTGCTGATTGGGTCTGCAGAAATTTACACTCTAGACCAGATGTTCTTCGTGGCTTCTGAGTAGTACTTTTAACTATGTGTTTAACACTTTTTTCGGGGGTTAAAACTCACATTAAATTGCATGGTCTATAGTTATATAATAATAATAATAAAAGTGTTGTGCGCAGCTGCAATTAGTAGCCTTCTAATTACAAAAAAGCAATTGCAAAGCCATACATTGCTGAGCAAAGGGGATCACAGAGAAGCTTTTACAACCATTTGTGCCATAATTGCACAAGCTGTTTGTAAGCTATTTCAGTGAGAAACATAAAGTTTGTGAACAAGTGAACTTTTTTTTTTTTTATTTGATCGCATTTGGCGGTGAAATGGTGGCATGAAATATAACAAAATGGGCCTAGATCAATACTTTGGGTTGTCTACTAAAATATATTTATATAGTTTTGATAGGTAAATATAAAAAACGCACTATTTCTGTTTAAATTTAGTGATGGCAAAAATGCTCTGGTCTTTAGGGGAAGTTTTAGGTGACGTAAGGGTATGCAGAAACAACAGAGAGTGCAGGTACTCAAGGATATGATAATAAAATCTAATTTATTGAAAAACAGATTAAAAATACAGCAAAAACAACGCTGTAAGCACATAGGTAAAACCAGGGTGGCAGGCAGACTAACAAACACAATGGTCTGACTCGTTTCGTGCCCCCTAGTGGCACTTATTCATAGACGTAAGGGTATGTTAAGTGGTTTAAATTAGAAAAATAATCACTTATTGACTGATTTTGTTTTTTCATTGATAAAAACTGTTTCTGATACAGTAGTGTGAATAATGTGACTTTTGATAAATAACGTAATATAATATAATAAATATAATGCCTATTAGTTGTATTCTTACCAAAGTTTACACACAAATATGTACAGCTATCATATGTATTGTCTTACAGGGACAGTAAACAATTTGAGATTTTTATAAAAAAGGTTTAGTTATGTGTAATGAAACAACTTTGCATATTTACTTTTTTCCCTTCTCATGTAATTTAGCTCTGAAAATTCAGCAATTTCTTGAAACACACCATTGCTGACTTATCAAGGTCATCCCTGCTAAATAATATGTCCCTATTCGGCTTTATCAGATAACAACTGTAAAACAATTCACTTTATAATAACTTTATTACAGTGGCTAGTTTTGTTGTCTGTGGTCTAAAGCCCAGACTAGCTGACGCTATTCCAAATAAGGAAAATGGTAGATGGAGTTTGGCTACTGAAAAATAATTGCAGTAAAAAAAATGTAAATTTGTTTTAAAAATGTTAAGACTTGGCTGATATATTTCTGTTGTGTTGCTATAGAAGAACATCTTGTAATTACAAGGTGTTTTACAGTTAGTAGAAACCTGAGTAGTTACACACACACACACACATATATATATATATATATATATATATATATATATATATATATATATATATATATATATATATATATATATATATATATATATAACACTGTCTCTCTCCCTTTCTCTCTCTCAAATATTCAAGGTTTCATTATTTATTTAAAGGGACATGAAACCCAACATTTTCTTCCATGATTCAGATAGAGCATGTGATTTTGAACAACTTTCCAATTTATCTAATTTGCTTCATTTTTTTGTTATCCTTATTTGAAAAGCATACCTAGGTAGGCCCAGGAGCAACACTATATTACTGGGAGCTAGCTGCTGATTGGTGGCTGCACACAAATGCCTCTTGTCATTGGTTTGCCAGGTGTGTCCAGCTAGCTCCCAGTAATGCATTGCTACTTCGTCTACAAAGGATACCAAGAGAATGAAGCAAATTTGAAAATAGAAGTAAATTGGAAAGTTGTTTAAAATCTAACGCTCTATCTAAATCATGACATAATTTTTTTGGGTTTCATGTCCCTTATACAGTTTAATTGATGTGGTTGGTTGTCAGTGCTTAATTTGTTTCGAGTGCTCTAGTCTTATTCGAATTTGGAGCATGGATTGTTATCTATTTTGGCCGCAAGAAGGAACCACAAACTGCATCTAACAAGCATTTCTCAGTAACCTACAGGGACATCTGTACTTTTGCAATACAATATCTTGACTTACCCATCCATTCTTCTCTCGAATAATAGGGCATATGTTTTTCTCTACATAATGCCCTACTTGTTCAGCCAGAGGGCCCAGAGCCCTTTCCATGCCATTTTCTTGGCAGTATATTGCCATCTGTCCAGCTAACACATAGACAGACAATACCGAGCTCCATGACACGTCTGGTGGGTAACCAGGATGTTGCTGTTGACGTTTCAGCTGCTGCTTGAAGTTCTCATCCACAATCTGAAGAATGAATTCACAGGCCTCGTTCTCTGTAACTCCACAGAAAACCCTCGGCCAACGCTTGAAAAAAATTGGAAACTTCTCTACGAGCTCGTCCCCTGCATAACGGAGAGCACGGGTTGCTGGTGAGGGTGCAGGATATTTTGCTTTCCCAGTTACATAAGTGATATAGTCACGGGCTAACTGATAGGCCTCAGCCACAACTGGGTCTGGGAAATTGTTTTCAGCCATCGGTGAAGATAACATGTGCAAGATTTTTTTTGTTGCATGCTGGAACACAGAGAGATTCTGACAGCTTCTAAAAATAGCACCGCTTCAAATAAACACAGCTCGGTCTTTATCAAGCACACATAATCCTTTAAAGGGACACTGTAAAACAATAAAACACCACACTAATTAGTTAGATCCAGGTTCGTATTGTGACCTATGCCAACTAGGCCTGTGTCTGGGGAAGCAAAATTGCCATAAAACATTTTGAGTTATGTGCATATTATAAAAGGGTCAAATGAGGTAAAACAGTGTGTGAAAAAAACCTTATAAGTATTTTAATAAAATGTCCAAAATCTGAAAAAAACACTTATACTTTACTGTTGCCAAGTGTAGCCTGCTCCACCCCCTTTATCAGTGTCCTAGTCCAAACCTTGTGGTATCATATAAAAAAGTGTGCATGTGGAGATAATTACTTATGTAAGCAAGGGGGTTGAGGAGGGACAGCAGGTACTGCTATTGTTTGTTGCCAAGAGGCTTGCTCATTTCCATGGATAATGTCACATGCTTTGTGAAAACTTCAGCTTTATACTGTCCACTGCTTTAGTCAGGTGCCATGTGACTCTGCCCCCTATTGTGCACATGCACAAGTGCATTCTGCTAAAGCTATGGCCTGGATAGCACCTATGCCTGAATTAAAAGGGTTAATGGATGTTAAAACAGAAACCATTTTTATTATATATTTAGAAACATATTTTAGTTCATACTGTTTTATGTCCCTTTAAGCAGGGCAGCACATTTTGAGGTGCAGTTCTGTTGGAAGATGTCTTTCCACACTTATGCTCTCCAAGAGAGAGTGTTTCTTCACATCCAAAAAAATACCACAGGGAACTCCTTTAGACAAATAGGCCCCAAATGTTGAATATATTAATTGTATTGTAAATAATGATACCTGATTTTCTAGCGGGGCTGTAAATGACTCCAATGTGTGTCCCTGGCTTTTGGTTTTGAGGAACATATGAAGTATAAGCTATAGTGGTTGGGTAAATCAGGGGCACAACAGATTTCTCAGTGCCTAGGGCAGCACACAAACTAAATACCAGACTGATAATACCTTTTTAATATTATGTGAATGCACCTTGGTAACTATGTCCTAGTTGAATGCAACTTGAAATGTGCAATTGGTTGTTTTGCTCTTGGCCTCGCACAATTAATAACGCATATTTTGTTATTACAAATGTTTTTAATTCACCTTATACTTTAAATGGGAAGCACTAATATCAAGCTCATTGTGCATGTATAGTTGTCAGGCAAAGCTTGGGCTTGCACATAATCCAAAATACCTCTTTCTGTTTTTGTGCTTTTCTCACACATTTTCTTCTGGTTGGTGTAATGTTTCTGCTCCTATGGAATATTTTATGTCTGAGTCTTCATCAAAATTGTTTTTAGAAGAATTTATTGTCTGATAAGCAGCTTGTTATTCCTGAGAAAATATTTAAATCCTATCCATTACCTAAATCTATTGTGGGATTTCGTAGCTCTCCTTCAAAAATAGATGCACCTTTACATTTATCTAAAATAATGTTGTTTCCCTCTAAGGATTCTGGGAGATTATGTAATGCTATAGATAAAAAGATGCAGTATAGTCGTCAAAGGTGTGACAGAAGGAGACTCAGGGCCTCTAAAAAAAAGCCTCTCACCAGAAGTTACGGCACAACCGGAGTGCCAGACCAAACAGCACAGGATCTTCACAGTCGCCCGTAGGACACAGCGGCAGCGTCAGGAAACGTACCAAAGGGGCAGGTACCAGGGCTATCCAATAAGGAAATCCAAACGAGCCGGAGGTCAACAGATCCAAAGATCCATATATTTCTTTAGGTTACGCCAGAGAGAGACTTATTGGATTCATTTGCTTAAAAGCATGCATCCTAATGGACTCAATCTTAATATTGATCTGGCAGCTTTTATGTAAATTTTATATAACACTATAAAGTTCCTCGGTATGTTATCAATTGGCCTGAGTTCCATCTGAGGGGGGCTGTGTTGCCTGTTTTTTTTTCTGATGGGACTGTATAGAGTGATACTTTATAATGTATACATCCTCATTTGTATACACTTATATATGAATGTCTGATCCATGTAAGTGTGTATCTACTATACTTGACTATTGTTGGTGAATCTACTAATAAGACAATCTGCATGTCCTATTATTATGTCTATCCTAGAGATATTTACATATATCTCTTTAGGTCCTCATAGAATGGGGTTACTCTCGTTCATTATAGAATGGGGTTACTCTCGTTCTTTTTCTTACATCTAATATACCGTATTATACAGTTAAGTTGAGCCCCATAGGGAATCCCTATAATAACCCATGTAGGTGTGTATCTATTATACTTGACTATTGTTGGTGATTCTACTAATAAGACAATCTGCATGTCCTATTATTATGTTTATCCCAGAGATATTTACATATATCTCTTTAGGTCTTCATAGAATGGGGTTATTCTCGTTCTATCTTTTTACATCATAGAATGGGGGTATTCTCGTTCTATTTCTTACATTTAATATTCCGTATTATACAGTTAAGTTGAGCCCCATAGGGAATGCCTTTAATAATAATAATTATTCTAATAGGATTTTGAACTCCTTAGAAAGTTCCATTACTATGTAGAGGTATATCGCAAACATCATCTAATACACCTATTATTTGGTAGTACACTAGTTGTATATAGTATATATCACATCCATATGCTGATACTTCTACTGTATTTACTATCATGAGGATTACTGTATATTTATCAGTAGGCACAAATAGTATATTTTTGGACCATATTTGTGTTGCACATTGATATATATGTATATATGTATATATATTTATATATATATATATATATATATATATATATATATATATATATATATATATATATATATATATATATATATGTGTGTCTTCTCTGATTGTTTAAATGCAGTCAATGGGGCGTTGTATTTACACCTAGCTTATACTATATAGATCATAATTTCTCATCTGTAGTTTTCGTGTGAGATTTTTAAGATTATCATATTTTTGCTCTGTATTTTGTTTTTTACCCTCTGTTACAGCTAGGATATCAATGACTCGTCTAGCCATTGTTTATTATTATTACTATTTTATGACCGCCAATAATAATCTCTTATGTATAGATGAGTGATTTTTATCTGATTTATTTAGACCATGATGGTATTTTTATATATTTTTATTTATGTTTGCATTGTATTTGCATTTCATCTTATTTTACATTTGTTAATACAATTTTGCTGTTTTAACTATCCGTTAGTGCTCCTATCATTGGTGGCAGGTGGATGTGACTGTCATTCTGACGTCACGGTAGGTGTTGTCACCGGCTTGGCCTCTGATTGGTCCACTAACGTTTTAAATAAGGAGCACGTTTTTGATAGTGGATGTAGCCTGATGAAACAGCTGTGATATTTTGCTGAGAAACGCGTCGTTATTGTTATCCTGTACAAATAAAAGATTGTACTTTTACACTATCCGTGCTCCTGTCTGCAATATATGGATCTTTGGATCTGTTGACCTCCGGCTCATTTGGATTTCCTGATTGGATAGCCCTGGTACCTGCCCCTTTGGTACGTTTCCTGCCGCTGCCGCTGGGTCCTACGGGCGACTGTGAAGGTCCCGTGCTGTTTGGTCTGGCACTCCGGTTGTGCCGCAACTTCTGGTGAGAGGCTTTTTATTAGAGGCCCTGCGTCTCCTTCTGTCGCTCCTTTGAAGACTATACTGCTCTATGTGGCGCCTCTGTTTTTCATTTTTAGGTCTTCTGTGAATCGGTATTTGTGTAAAGAGAGCAGCCTTCCACTGACAATTACTGCACCCCCCTTCTGGTCTCAAGCGCACCTCCTGTGAGGATTCCTTTATCCTTTTTTGTTCAGATAAAAAGATTGAATATAATCTTAAGAAAACGTTTTCATTCCAAGGTGCTATGTTCTACCGCATTTTAGCAATGTTCTCTGTAAGGTGACCACCTATCCCGGATTGCCCGGGACAGTCCCGCATTTTAAAGGTGGGTCCCGGGTACCTTCATTCAGTGTCCCGGAATGAAAAGAAACAAACTGACAGTCAGCACTGACACTGACAGCACTTACATCAGACACAGCCGCGTGGATCTAGGGATTGATTAAGACTCTAGGGCGGCAGCGCAGCAGATTGTCAGACTCAGGAGAGTCTATACGACGTTGTCCCAGTGGGCAGGGGTGGGCCAGGTCCAGACTCCAGATCAGAGGCGCCACCAGTAAGTTATGAGGAAGGGAAGCCGGAAGCGGGAAGAATATGAATGTTTGTTATTTTTCAAATATCCCCACCCCCTCTTGTTCTGCCGCTATGTAGTCGAGACTCGAGTAGTGCCTGCTCCTCAATCCTTCTTCCTTGGCGTCTGCTATGGGAGATGTGCTTATTTGGGATAACTTTTCCGTGATCCGGAATAGCAGTGCATGCTGAAGGACCTTTTTTTGCTCCCATGAACTGAATAAATAGGAATATTTTTGTAAAGCAACCCGGACAATAGAGATAAAGTATGAGGGCAGACTGGGCAGTGAGATGGTGGTGCATAGCGTGGGCGACCGGAGGGGGTGTGTGCTTTAATTAAAATGCACAGGTAACTTTTTCTCTTGTTTTAAGACTTAGGGGCACATTTATCAAGCTCCAGATGCTCCTGCAGGCTTGCCAGAAACACCAGTTATGAAGCAGCGGTCTAAAGACCGCTGCTACATAACCTGTCCGCCGATCGGGTTGATTGACACCCCCCTGCTGGCCGCGAATCTGCAGGGGGCGGCGTTGCACCAGCAGCTCACAAGAGCTGCTGGTGCAATGCTGAATACGGAGAGCGTATTGCTCTCCACATTCAGCGAGGTCTGTCGGTCCTGATCAGCACTGTTGGACCAGGTCCGACAGACCTTTGTTAAATAGGCCCCTTAGACACATTTGCATTTCCTTTGCTGCAACCAATTAAGATTGGGGTTTGTGCCCAGATTGTGTTTTTCCTTTTCTTGCTTTGCAAAGTGATTAGATATCTAACAAATGACCTGTTACCTGTTACTTTATAGACAATAGTATCAAAATAAACTTGTTTTTTTTTTTGGGGGGGGGGGCTGGGGTGGCGTCCCTTAATGACAGGTTGGAAATGTGGTCACCCTAGTTCTCTGTTACTAAGGCTGCTGAAAGCTGGGTTATAAATTTTGAGCAATCTCCTCAAACTAATGAGGAGAAAGGTGTCTTTTTTTCAGATTTTTGTAAACTCCTCACCTCTTATTCTGAAGATATGCATGGAAGCTGCTAACTTGGCAAACTGAGCTTTATGGCTGAGAATGTGGGAGGTTTACTGTTCATCTAGACTCAATCTACAGAATTTATCCTTTGATACAACTCTTCTTTTTGGTAAAAAGCTGGAAGATTTAATTGCTAAGAGGACTTGGAGGTAAGAGTCCTTTCCTCCCTTAGATTGCTAGAAAATACAGGCCACCTGCTGGCTATTTTAGACTGTGTGCTTAAAGGGACACGAAACCCAATGTTTTTCTTTCATGATTTAGATAGAGAATAAAAATTTAAACAACTTTCTAATTTACTTCTTTTATATATTTTTCATTCTCTTGGTATAATTTGTTGAAGGAGCAGCAATGCACTAATTGTTTCTAACTGAACTCATGGGTGAGCCAATCACAATCAATATATATGCAGCCACCAATCAACAGTTAGAACCTAGGTTATCTGCTGCTCATGAGCTTGCCTGGATAAACCTTTCAGCAAAAGTATAACAAGAGAAGGAAGCAAATTAAATAATAGAAGTAAATTGGAAAGTTGTTTAAAATTGTATTCTCTATCTGAATCATGAAAGAAAAATGTTGCTTTTTATGTCCCTTTAAGCTTTTGCTTGCAGAAACCCTTCATTCAAAGAATCATTTTACACACAGCCATGAAAGTTCCAGTCAGTAATCGGAGGCAGAGGGTATGGTAAGTCCATTTCCTCTTCTTCGGCCTTAGCCACAGTAATAGTGTGGCTACCCAGAATATTCCTGTGGGAGCTCGTCTTTCACATCTTAGGGATGCTTGGGTACGTGTAATTCCTGATTTATGGACTGTGGATATTGTAGCCATTGGTTATTTTTTATCGTTTGTAAAAAAAACCCCCCAAAAAACTCCAATTTGTTTTGTTTAATCTCAGGTTCCAAAGGATGCCAAGAAGTAATGCTCAAATATGTATCTTGTATGCTCGAGTCTCAGTTCATTCAAGAGGTCTTTCATTCAATAATAAGAAACTCTAGGTTGTTTCTGATAAAGAAAAGATAGGCATTTGAGACCAGTACTGGATCTGCAATCTCTAAATCAATTTCTGAACCCTCACAAATTCAAGATTTGTCTCATGCCCAAAGGTTTCTTTCTAGTCTCGATAGACCTGCAAGTGGCCTATTTTCATTTTCAAGTGGCACCACCTCACAGAAAGTATCTCTGGTTTGTGGCTCTTCCTTTTGGAATATCGACAGCTCCAAGAGCCTTCATAAAGGTAATGGAAGAAATTCAAAAGCAAGGTATATTTCTTCTACATTACCTAGACCACTTTCCTCTGGTAGCATTGCCAGAGCTACAAGCAGTATGTCATTCCCATACAGTCCTACAGATCTTAGGCAGTTTGTTAGTCAATCAAGAAAAGAGTCAGCTCAAGCCGTCCCAGTCCACAAGGGATCTGGGTGCTTCTCAATACAGATAGATGTCTGGTTTTGCTTCCTCAAGACAAAATTCAGGAGCTAAAATTGTTCCTTTAACAAATTCAGAAATACAGGTTGTGGACAGTAAGTCAATGAATGAAGCTGATTGGCAAGCTCAACTCTACTTTACATATAGTCAAGTGGACCCAATGGAGAGCCAGTTCATTCCAAATTCACTTTCTGACACATTGATGAGAATTTCATCTAACACAAGATTCCTTTTCCAAAATCCCTAAAACGTCATCTGAGATGGTGGTTGAAGATAACAAATCTTTCTCATGGAGTTCCTTTAACACAGCCCAATTGTGTGGAAGTCACCACAGACTCCAGCAGTACAGGCTTGGTTGCAGTTGGCAGCCAAGTTCATGTTTAGGGGTTTTGGAGTCAGGAGGATTCCAAACTTCCAGCAAAAACAATGTCTCAGACCTTACCAGCCTTTTATCTTATCCTTCAGGATCAGCCAGTAAGGATTCTGTCAGACAACATGACAGCAGTAATAAATAAATGAGGAAAACGCTCAACCTGCGACAGAACAATAGCATAATAGCTTGTTCTATGGCTAGTTACCACTCAAGAAGCAGCCTGTTTTTGCTCAACATGTGCTTTTCACAGAGAAGAACTTTCCTGTTGCATATCAGTCTGATCTTGACTTAACAGTACAGACCAACCCCCGAAATACCAGACAATCCCTCTCTGAATAAGAGAAACGGCAAAACCCCAGATGTACGTTTCGGCCTTCTGAGGGCCTTTGTCAGTGATGTGCAGCCATATCTCTCTAGCAACACTGAGCAACAGGTCCACGTCTGGATTCCCGCATCACGCTTAGGCAGATTTCCCTAAAAGCCATAATTTGCATAAATAAAAACAGAGAAGCGCTCAACCTGGGAACGAACAATAGCATAATAGCTTATTCTATGGCTAGTTACCACCCAAGAAACAGCCTCTTTTTGATCAACATGTGCTTTTCACAGAGAAAAACTTTCCTGTAGCATATCAGTCTGATCCTAACTTAACAGTACAGAGCAGCCCCGAAATACCAGGCAATTCCTCTCTGAATGAGAGAAATGGCAAAACCCCAGACGTACGTCCACGTCTGGCTTCCCGCATCACACTGAGGGAGACTTCCCAAAAAGTCATAATTTGCATAAATAAAAAACAAAACATGACAGCAGTGTTCTATATCAAGTATCAGGGAGGAACTCGCAGCTTGGCAGCACTTGCAGGCAGTGGAAACCATTTTCAAATGGTCTGAAAAACATCTATCCTATCTCACAGCCGCTCACCTTCCGGGACCACAGAACACCGTTGCAGATTTTCTGAGCAGGAAAAAAGGTCCTTTCGATGGATTGGTGTCTGAAAAGAGTTGTTTTCCTTCAGATCATGAGGAGATGGGGCCTTCCGGAAATAGACCTTATTTCTCAGTTACTTCAGTTTCTACATGATGGTTATGAACAAGGCCTTTCTACATCTACCTGGAAAGTCTAAGTATTACCTATATCTGCAGTTCCCTGTGCCATATAGAATCGGCATTCGATTGTGGTCCAGTTATTTTAAAGTGAATGTAAATGTTGATGATAAAGTACCCGGTTTTTAAAAATTAGATTAAAAACAGGGGCACTTTAATTCATCAAAATTTACATTTCACTCGTGTTGTGAAAATATTTACCTTTTTAATCTTGACAGCCGCTGCATTGCTTCCTCCGCCCGTCGCAAAGCTTCGTCCTGGGTCTAAAATGAGGAATCCGGCTCCTCCAATCACGGCGTTGAATCAGACCCTGATTCCCCCGGGGGGAAGCCGTGATTGGAGGATGACCGATCCGTCATTTCTGACGTAGGAAGAGGCTTGAAACGACCGGGGGAAGCTGGAGCGGCTGTCAAGATTAAAAAGGTAAGTATTTTCACAACACGAGTGAAATGTAAATTTTGATAAATTAAAGTTCCCCTGTTGTTAATCGGATTTTTAAAAACCGGGAACATTATCATCAAAATTTACATTCACTTTAAGCCCTATCACATATTATTTGTCCAACTGTTAAGGTTAATTTTCCTGCGTGGGACTTCTTGTGTTGAATGGCTGAATGTCAGCTCCATTTAAACCTTTTGAAATCAACATCATTATGGAATTTAACTTTGAAGACTTTGTTTCTGTTAGCAATTACCTCAGCTAGACGATTATCTGACTTACAGGTAGTCAGTGAAAAAACCTTTCTTGGTTTTTCTTCAGCATAAGTTATCCTACGAACAATTTCAGAATTCCTACTCAACGTGGTTTTTCAGACTTCCATTCCTCCAAAGACATTCTTCTGCCATCTTTTCCAACTTCAAATCTTGTTGATGGGAAACCATTTTTTTAATTTTAATTTTATTTATTAAAGTATTAAAGAACAAACATACACATACATCTCATGGACAGATTACAATATACTGAAAAGAGTCAATCAAAATATATAAATTTTCAGTTGTGTGTTCATTGTTTCTGACAATAACCTCATTTAGTTTTGAATTTTTTTAGATAGAAAAGAAATAGAAAGAAGAAAGGAAAAGGATTGTCAACTGCGTTGTAGGTCCCATGGAACATATCTTGATCTTGCCTATATACCTACCCAGAATGGTTTCAATGTTGATAAGAAATCGTGTCTTATGTCATCAAATCATGTAGAGTATTTATTGTGTATGAAGTCTTCCCAAATAAAGAGCAACTCATGAAAAAAGTCTTTGCACATTGTTTTCATATAATTATATTCCTCTAGTTTTATATTTTATGTATAGTGTCGACCCATTGTGCTATGGTTGGGTTTGTTTCCAAAGTTGGGCAATTAGCACTTTAGCACTACACGCAATTTGGAATATGGCCAAATGTGTTGTAGGTAGTTTTTTTAGGGGGTTTGGGGAAACCATATTTTACCTTGGATCTGATATTTTGTCTCCATTACTATGTTAAGACTTAAGAATTCAGAATTACAGTTTGTAATAATAAAGGTCAACCTCCTACAAAATCAACTATTCCTTCCTGGATTAAAAAATGCATCTTTAAGATTTACAAGTTGAACTCTATACTAGTTCTACCTGGGCTCAGAGCACACTCCACATGGGCAGTCTCCACTTTTTGAGCACTTCAAAATGATGTGACTATTTCCGATATCTGTCAAGCAGCTGTATGGAAAACGCCTCACATATTTGTGTCACATCATAAGCTGGATGTTTTACAATTATACTGATAAATTTGAAAGAAAGATTCTGAGCTCCGTTGTTTTGTAAATAAACCTCTATTTTTGCCTTCAAATTTAGTTAGTTTCGTATTTTCCCATCCCTATTGTCTTTATGATATACTGCTTGGTATTCTCTTACCTGATAAGTATTGGATAGATTGGACTTGGCCAATATAGGGCTAGATTATGAGTGGAGCGCTAACATGGATGCTTGAGTGAAAAGCGTTTATTGTGAGTGCTTGCGCACATCGGGTGTAGCGCTCGTATTACAAGTTGAAAGTAAGCAGGATTGCTTGAGTGCAATTGAAGTTATGCAATATTCAAATTTAATAAAGTGTTATGCTGTGTATTTACTGTAAATATTTCACATTCCAATGTTCTGCACATAGCAGAATATGTTCTATGTAATTGTAAATAGATATATGTAGAGAGAGTTATTGTAGGTATATATATATGACAGGGGTGCACTGCTTACAGGGCTGTGTACTTTTTAACAATAGCATATGTTCACATTTTCAAAGTGAACATTTTATAAGTGAGGCACTAATTTTTAAGAATTATACAAGAATTGAACAAGGATTGGGCAAGGGGCAAGACACAAGGCAAGTACTCTTGTAATACTATGTTTTATGTATCTCATTGTATCCTTTTGCAAGTGCTGCTGTAACACTGTGTCTTATGTGTTTACTTGGTTCCCACTTTCAGAATAATGCTCAATATCTTCATATTCCTTTTTGCTACCTCTTGTCTCTTTAACAAACTACATTACTCACTTACTCCTTCTCCCTCTCCACCTGCACTGTTCATTAGCCCATCTCTCTTATACTCACCTTACTTTTGTACTCATGAACTTTATCTATTCCTAAACACTCTCTCTCCCCCCTGCACAGTCTCATTACTGCAAATCTGCTTCTCATCTCATGTCACTCTCCCTCTTGCTCATACTAGCTGCTGGCGACATCTCCCCTAATCCTGGTCCCTCACAACCTCCTAGCCTTTCGCATCCTTGTGTGCCTTTCAATAGACTTCATAAACTAAACTCTGGTAACCTTATTCGCATTCCTCTTACATCTAAAAACCCCTCCCCCTTCACTTGTGCACTCTAGAACTCTCGCTCTGTTTGCAACAAGCTCACTTCTATCCATGATCTCTTTATCTCCCACTCTCTTAACCTTCTGGCTCTTACAGAAACCTGGCTCTCTGCTTCAGACACAGCATCCACTGCTGCACTGTCACATGGGGGTCTCCATTTCAGCCACACTCTTAGGTCTGGCAATAGACAAGGAGGTGGTGTTGGCATTCTACTTTCCTCTCGTTGCACCTTCCAACAAATACAGCCCTTCTCTTCACTCACATTTTCTTCATTTGAAGCACACATGATTCGGTTATTCTCTCCCCTCTCTATACGTGTTGCAGTCATATACCGCCCCCCTGGCTCCCCAACTCAATTTTTAGATCACTTTGCTGCCTGGCTGGCTTCCTTATTTCCTTTCCTCAGACACCACTGCCCTCTTGGCGACTTTAACATCCCTCTTGACAATCCCAATGCCTCCTCTGCAATACAACTTCTTCAACTGACTTCCTCTTTCGGCCTGTCACAATGGACTGACTCTCCCACTCACAAAGATGGTCATTCCCTTGATCTGATTTTCACCTATCGATGCACTCTTTCAAATGTAACAAACTCCCCTTTTCCTCTCTCTGACCATTATCTCCTAACTTGCAACATCACTTCCCTACCTACAACTCCCCATCCCTCTACCCCTCACACCAAACTTCACAGAAGCACTAAGTCTCTAGATCTGCATCAGCTTGCTAGCTCTCTCAAACCTCTCCTCTCATCCATCACCTCCTTTTCCTGCCCTGACCAATCTATCTACCAGTATAATTCCACCCTTACATCGGTCATTGACACTCTGGCCCCTCCAACCTTAGCTCAGAAACCACACTCTCATCCCCAGCCCTGGCATACTCCTCTGACACGATACCTACACAGATGCTCCCGTACTGCTGAGCGACATTGGAGGAAATCTCGGAGTTCAGCTGACTTTCTTCACTACAAGTTCATCCTGAACACCTACTATTCTGCCCGTAATCTTTATAAGCAACATTATTTTTCTAATCTCATCTCTACTCTTTCCTCTTACCCTAAACGTCTGTTCTTCATGTTCAACACTCTTCTCTGCCCACCCCCACCTCCTAACACAACCTCTCTCTCAGCTCAAGATTTTGCAAGCCACTTCAACAACAAAATTGACTTCATCAGAAGTGAAATCAGCTCTCAACATACTTCCAATCTCCCACCCCCTTAAAAGCTCATGATCACCCAAAACCCAAATATCCAAAAATACAGCTCTTTTGCCCCTGTTAATGAAGATGAAGTTTCTGCCCTTATACTGTCCTCCCACCTCACTACCTGTCCCCTCAACCCCATCCCCTCACAGCTACTCCCCTCCCTCTCTTCTACCCTCACCCCCATACTCACACCCATTTTCAACCTCTCCCTCAGCACTGGTATATTTCCCTCATCTCTAAAACATGCACTGGTCACACCTATCCTCAAAAAACCTTCCCTCGATCCAACCTCCCCTTCCAATTACCGCCCTATTTCCCTACTCCCTCTTGCCTCAAAGCTCCTCAAAGCTAGTTTACGCACGTCTATCCCATTTCCTTACACTAAACTCTCTTCTTGACCCACTGCAATCTGGATTTTGTTCCCATCACTCTACAGAGACAGCAATTGTCAAGGTTACCAATGACCTACTTACAGCAAAATCCAAAGGCCACTTCTCTCTGCTTATCCTCCTTGACCTGTCTGCAGCGTTTGACACTGTTGACCACCCTCTTCTGCTCCAAACCCTCCAATCTTTTGGCATCTATGACACAGCCCTCTCGTGGTTCTCTTCCTATCTGACTAACTGTACATTTAGTGTAGCCTTCTCCGGAGCATCCTCTGCCCCGTTACCACTTTCTGTTCGGGTACCTCAAGGCTCTGTCCTTGGTCCCCTTCTCTTTTCAATCTACACGTCGTCACTAGGTTCCTTAATAAAGTCCCATGGGCTTCAATACCATTTGTATGCCGATGACACCCAAATCTACCTCTCTGCACCAGACCTACCTCCTTCCTTACTAACCCGTGTAACTAACTGTCTTTCTCACATCTCATCTTGGATGTCCTCTCACTACCTTAAGCTAAATCTCTCCAAAACTGAACTCCTTATTTTTCCCCCTTCTTCCAATGTCTCCACCCCCAAAATTTCTATAACTGTTGATAATTCCATCATTACCCCTACCCCGCACGCCCGATGTCTTAGGGTCACACTTGACTCAGATCTTTCCTTCACTCCTCACATTCAGTCCTTGGCCAAAGCCTGCTGCTTCCACCTTAAAAACATTGCTAAAATTAGACATTTCCTTACACAAGATACAACCAAGATTTTAATCCACTCTCTCATCCTTTCCCGCCTCGACTACTGCAATTCCGTCCTCTCTGGTCTACCTAGCTGCCGCATAGCTCCTTTACAATCCATTATGAATGCCTCTGCCAGGCTCATCTTCCTTACTCGTCGCTCTTCATCTGCCGCACCTCTCTGCAAATCCCTTCACTGGCTTCCTCTGGCCTCTAGGATTTAACACAAAATCCTCACCCTGACATATAAAGCTCTCAACTGCACTGCTCCCCCCTACATCTCAGAACTTGTCTCTAGATACTCTCCCTCCCGTCCCCTTTGATCAGCTCAGGATCTCCTCCTCTCCTCCTCTCTTGTTACTTCCTCACATTCACGTTTACAGGACTTCTCCAGACTGGCCCTCATCTTGTGGAGTTCCCTGCCTCGCTCCATAAGACTCTCCCCTAGTTTTAACAGCTTCAAGCACTCCCTAAAAACTCTACTATTCTGGGATGCATACAACCAACACTAACCTTTCCTATCGCCATTGCTTTCCCCTTGAACCCCTTGGATTGTAAGCCTATGGGCCCAGCTGTTTACAGATCGCTTCATAAGAGCCGACTACAACAGTGAAACTCTCGGCAGGGCCCTCTACCCACTTGACCCCTACAAAAGCTATCCTATACACCGACTATGTTTACAGCGCTGCGGAATCTGTTGGCGCTCTACAAATACCTGATGATGATGATGATAATAATAATAATAATAATAATAATATATATATATATATATATATATTTTTTTTTTTACCAAAATACCATTAAATTTATGTAGAAATAAATAGAACATATTCTTCTATGTGAAGAACATTGGAACGTGAAATGTTAATATTTTCATATTGGATTAGCACATATGAGAATTTGCAATAGAGTTTGCGTGCAAGTACGGTGTTAGGTTTCCCCCCCACTTTTTTTCCTTCATTGACGTCTATGGGGGAACACGTTATTGCGTGTGATATTCTAAGTTCAGCTTTTTACTCTCGTCAGCTTAGCATCTAGGTATCTTTGTAAAAAATTTTTTTTATGTCCTCCTATTTTTCACATGGGTCAGCTTGTACCAAATCCCTTAATATTCTCCTTTTGCTGTAGGAAAAAAATTATTTGTGTTGCCTGTGTGTATGGGGTTAACCTTCCTCCACCTGTAAAACTTTCCAGTTATCAAGCTCTGCCTTGCTAGTATCCAGGTGTCTGTTGTGTAATCTGTAATTAAAAATAATCTGCATTATATGTCCTTTGGCTCACTTGGTTTCAACTCCCTGGTTTCCTTTTCTCCTTTTTCTAAAATCTCTCTGGGATAGCCCTTTTCTTGGAATCTCAATATCATATCTTTCATGGCCCCTTCTTTATCCTCCAATACAAATGTTAATTTCTGTGCCCATAACATTTTATACTTTTGGCATTGAATTTAATAAATGCTGAGAGTGGAAACTTTCATCACTGACTAGGGTATTTCTGTCAGTGGCTTTGCGGTATAACCTTGACACCACTGATCCTTTATACTTCTTTAATTCTGCGTCCAGAAATTCTATGTTTACTCTTCTCACACATTAGACCCAATAGCTGTGCCAAGCATTTGCAAAAAGTTTTTTTTCTCAAATTTAAACATTCTTTTGTAATACAAAATGCAGTAATAATAAGCCATTATTCTATGGGAGATCCCTTTATATTCACAATCACTCAATAGTAGTCCTAACCAGTGTTCCCTCTAAGACCACATTTTTTTGAGTGGCCCAGCAATTTAACAGTTAATTAAGGAACCACAACCTGCAATTAACAAACCCTACACAATTCATACAGCAAGGTAGGGTTCCCTTACTAACTGTTTTACTGCTGGGTGGTTCACAAAATATAGCCTTAGAGGGAACACTGGTCTGCATTAAGATCCTCTCCCTGTGGGATACAGGTATATTAATTTTAAACATCACTTGTGACAAAAATGGTGTTATTATCACAAATACCTGCTGATTTTAATTGTTGTACAAAATCATACAAACCCCTGGGGTACTCTGTTGTCATAAAGTCCCTCTCAGAATTATTTATCCAGCCTTATCCCTTTTGTATTCCTATATAGGCCCAACATTTTTTTTTGACCACACACATCCTTTATCCACTTTAAGACGCTGCCCCATTGATTCTCCAGTTAAAGGAATAGTCTAGTCAAAATTTAACTTTCATGATTCAAATAGAGCTTGCAATTTTAAGCAACTTTCTAATTTATTCCTATTACCAGTTTATCATTGTTCTCTTGGTATCTTTATTTAAAAAAGCTGGAATGTAAGCTTAGGAGACAGCTCATTTTTGGTTCAGCACCTGGCTAGCGCTTTCTGATTGGTGTCAAAATGTAGCTATCCAATCAGCAAGCACTACCCAGGTGCTGAATCGAAAATGTGACTCCTCCTAAGCTTACATTCCGTATTTTTAAAATTAAGATACCAAAAGAATGAAGAAAAATTGATAATAACAGTAAATTAGAAAGATGCATGCTCTTTCTCACTGGTCCTCAGGCCAAATTTTGAGGATAATGGAACTAGAGCACAGGTGACATAATCAGCTGATTAGTAAACATGGTTATTTCACCTGCTCTTATCCAAGGTAATCCTGAAAACCTGGCCTGTTAGGGAGGCCCAAGGACAGGTTTGAAAACCAGTGATAAAAAAAAATAGATTTTGCAAAAAATAAACCTTTTGGATAGTGGAACTTGATACTTTATACCCAAAAAGTTGAAGTACTTATGTTTTATTTTCATGATTTTTGTGAAGTAAAAGAAATATCTGTGTAGTAATAATTTTTGGATAGATATTTAGTAACTAGATGACTTTATATAACTTGTAACTTAATTTAGATACTTTAGATTTCTCTGCTTATTGTTTACCAAGCTGAATGCATTAAAATGAAGCAAAGAATGCAATATAAGAAATGGTCAGTAGATGGTGGTGGAACTGTGTGCTTGCTTTATAAACAGAGTTATGACATGTCAAAGTAAGCAGCTGTCGTTAATCAAAATATTAAAATGCTGTATTGATCATAGATGTATTACACTGAACAAGGCCCAAAGGTGGGCCGAAAAGTTGGAATTACATTATGCAGTGTATTTAAAATAACAATGAAATTTAACAACTAATGGAGTACTGTGTGTATGTATGAGTGTGTGTGTATATATATATATATAAATATAAATTGCAATTCAGCTAATGTACTGGAGTATGCAAAGATTTTTTCTGCTTCTTGTTTTTTAAATATTTACCAGTTATTCCACAGCCCTCCAAATTAGTTGACCCTTGCACCAATCAGGGCTTTTGTACGCACATATGCTTTTGGCCACTTGTGTCCATTTGCTCTAATGTGTACTGATTATGACACCACATCTTCTATATCATATTTGAGCTTAAAGGACCAGTAAATACTTTAGGTTTGCTTAATCAACAAATGCATGATAAAAAGACAAAACAATAGCACTTAAAGGGATACCAAACCCAATTTTTTTTCTTTCTTGATTTAGATAGAGCATGCAATTTTAAATAACTTTATAATTTACTCCTATTATAATTTTTTCAAATTCTCTTGGTATCTTTATTGAATAAAGCAGGAATGTAAGCTTACAAGCCGGCCCATCTTTGGTTCCGCACCTGGGTAGCACTTGCTGATTGGTTGCTACATTTATACACCAATCAGCAAGTGCTACCCAGGTGATGAACAAAAGATGACCCGGCTCGTAAGCTTACATTCCTGCTTTTTCAAATAAAGATACAAAGAGAACGAAGAAAAAAATTGATAATAGGAGTAAATTAGAAAGTTGTGCTCTATCTGAATCATGAAAGCAAAAAATTGGGTTCAGTATCCCTTTAAAGTCTGAACTTCAAATGAGTAGTAGAATTTTTTATGACATTTTATAGTGATGTCTATTTCCTCTCCCCCTGTATCATGCGACAGCCATCAGCCAATCACAAATGCATATAGGTATATTTTGTGAATTCTTGCACATGCTCAGTAGGAGCTGGTGACTCAAAAAAGTGTAAATAAAAAAAGACTGCACATTTTGTTAATGGAAGTAAATTGGAAAGTTGTTTAAAATTGCATGTTCTATCAGAATCATAAAAGTTTAATTTGACTTTAGTTTCCCTTTAAGCCACCCAGTGCACAGTAATAGGATAGCATCCTGTAGGATTCCGATCTATAACCCTGCAACATGCTTTACAGTGGTTGCTTGATCAGTGCATTTATATATTTCCCCATTTGGTCACTGCACAGAACATAAACATATTTCAAAGGTTTTTCAATACGTCACTTTATTTTTTTTCGAAAATATTGTACGTTATTTGATAAATTAACCCCTTTCACAGTCATGAAGTCAATAATATCTATCTGTGTATCCTGCTTTGAACAAAATGAGTGAAAGAAATATACACCAGTTTTTAAATTATTATTTTTTTTAATGGATCTTAAGATAACATATGTTCTATAAGAGATCAGTGATTTAACCACTTACAACATACATATTGTGTTGCATAAAATAATTGTTACAACTATTTAACTGATATTGGGACTCAGGAAACACATCTTAGCTCATTGGCTGATAAAAACAACCCTAATAGCTCTCTTGGAGGGCAAGGATGTACGTATCTACCTAATAATGGTAAATAAAGAATAGTTTTACTCTAAAAAAGAAAGATCTGCGTTTCAAAAGCAAAAATCTGTGATACATTTAAAAATAATTAAAGAGATAGAAAGGTTAGAATTAAAATGTTCATGGGTGCATTTCAATTTTAAATCAAAGCATTTTTGCAATATACTTCCATTAGCAAAAATGTTTCTAGTAAAAGTTATTACTGTTTCAGCGGCATATGTACATATGCTACGTGTGACTGAATCAGCATTCAGACACCATGTGCCTGCTCGGAGACCTGGCGGTGCTGTATATTGCATCATTGAATACTTAATTTGTGTCATACAAGCCACTGCTGAGTCTCTGAGAAGGTGTGGTGTTTAAATGCTGGTGCACTGGGCACTCACAGCGTATGTGCGTATACTGCTTTAAAACAGTAATATATTTTGCTAGAATTATTTCTTCTAATGGAAATATATTGTAAAAATGTTTCTATTTAAAATTAAAATGCAACCAGGTATCTATTTTAATTTTGATTTCTCTTGTAAGGTGTATCCAGTCCACGGATCATCCATTACTTGTGGGATATTATCCTTCCCAACAGGAAGTTGCAAGAGGATTACCCACAGCAGAGCTGCTATATAGCTCCTCCCCTAACTGCCATATCCAGTCATTCTCTTGCAACTCTTGACAAGCATGGAGGTAGTAAGAGAGAAGTGGTGAAACGTAGTTGTTTTCTCTTGTTAAGTGTAGTCAGTCCACGGGTCATCCATTACTTATGGAATATATCTCTTCCTAACAGGAAGCTGCAAGAGGATCACCCAAGCAGAGCTGCTATATAGCTCCTCCCCTCACATGTCATATTCAGTCATTCTCTTGCAGCCTAACTAAAGATAGGTCGCTGTGAGAGGTCTGTGGTGTTTTTTAACTTAGTTTATTTCTACAATCAAAAGTTTGTTATTTTAAATGGCACCGGAGTGTGCTGTTTATTCTCAGGCAGCATTAGAAGAAGAATCTGCCTGCGTTTTCTATGATCTTAGCAGACGTAGCTAAGATCCACTGGCTGTTCTCATCTGAGGAGTGAGGTAACTTCAGAGAAGGGGAATAGCATGCAGGGCCCCCCTGCAAATGAGGTATGTGCAGTAATTATTTTTCCGAGGAATGGAATTGACTGAGAAAATACTGCTGATACCAATGTAAAGTAAGTTCAGCCTTAAATGCAGTGATAGCGACTGGTATTAGGCTGATGAGTGTGTGTACACTGAATGTATTTTTCTAAGGAATGGAATTGACTCTGAAAATACTGTTAATACTGAAATAATGTATGAGCCTTAACTGCAGTAAAAGCGACTGGTAGCAGGCTTATTAATAACAATTCATAACTTTTCAAATGTATGTTTAAAACGTTTACTGGCATGTTAATCGTTTTTTGTGAGGTACTTGGTGATAAAACTTATTGGGGCATGATTTTTACCACATGGCCATCTTTGTTTTCTGCATAGAAACAGTTTTCTGAGCTTCCCCACTGTTGTAATATGAGTGGGAGGGGCCTATTTTAGCGCTTTTTTGCGCAGTAAAAATTCAGTCACAATCTGTCTACTTCATCCTCCATGATCCAGATCGTCTCTAGAGAGCTCAGGGGTCTTCAAAATTCATTTTGAGGGAGGTAATCAGTCACAGCAGACCTGTGACAGTGTGTTTTGACTGTGAGAAAAACGTTAATTATTAAATTGTTATCCGTTTTTGGGTATTAAGGGGTCAATCATCCATTTGCTGGTGGGTGCAATCCTTTGCTAACTTAATACATTTACTGTGAAAAATTGGTTGCTATAACTATTTTGGTTCATTGTTATTTCAACTGTGACAGCTTTTTGTGCTTCTTAAAGGCACAGTAGCGTTTTTTATATTGCTTGTAAATTTATTTAGAAAAGTATTTCCAAGCTTGCTAGTCTCATTGCTAGTCTGTTTAAACATGTCTGACACAGATGAATCTCTTTGTTCACTATGCTTAAAGGCCAATGTGGAGCCCAATAGAAATTTGTGTATTAATTGCATTGATGCTACTTTAAATAAAAGTCAATCTTTACATGTAAAGAAATTATCACCAGACAACGAGGGGGAAGTTATGCCGACTAACTCTCCTCACGTGTCAGTACCTTCGCCTCCCGCTCAGGAGGTGCGTGATTTTGTGGCGCCAAGTACATCAGGGATGCCCTTACAAATCACTTTGCAAGACATGGCTACTGTTATGACAGAAGTATTATCTAAATTGCCAGAATTAAGAGGCAAGCGTGATAGCTCTGGGTTAAGGACAGAGCGCGCGGATGAGGTGAGAGCCATGTCAGATACTGCGTCACAGTTTGCAGAACGTGAAGACGGAGAGCTTCATTCTGTGGGTGACGGATCTGATCCAGGGAGACTGGATTCAGAGATTTCTAATTTTAAATTTAAGCTTGAGAACCTCCGCATATTGTTAGGGGAGGTATTAGCGGATCTGAATGATTGTAACACGGTTGCAATTCCAGAAAAATTATGTAGGTTGGATAGATACTATGCGGTACCGGTGTGTACTGACGTGTTTCCTATACCTAAAAGGCTTACAGAGATTATTAGCAAGGAGTGGGATAGACCTGGTGTGCCTTTTTCCCCTCCTCCCATATTTAGGAAAATGTTTCCTATAGACGCCACCACACGAGACTTATGGCAGACGGTCCCTAAGGTGGAGGGAGCAGTTTCTACTTTAGCTAAGCGTACCACTATCCCGGTGGAGGATAGTTGTGCCTTTTCAGATCCAATGGATAAGAAATTAGAGGGTTACCTTAAGAAAATGTTTGTTCAACAAGGTTTCATCTTACAGCCCCTTGCATGCATTGCGCCTGTCACTGCTGCGGCGGCATTCTGGTTTGAGTCTCTGGAAGAGGCCATTTGCACAGCTCCATTGGATGAAATTATGAACAAGCTTAAAGCACTTAAGCTAGCTAACGCATTTGTTTCTGATGCCGTCGTACATTTAACCAAACTTACGGCTAAGAACTCCGGATTCGCCATCCAAGCGCGCAGAGCGCTATGGCTTAAATCCTGGTCAGCTGACGTGACTTCTAAATCTAAATTGCTTAATATTCCTTTCAAAGGGCAGACCTTATTCGGGCCCGGCTTGAAAGAAATTATAGCTGACATTACGGGAGGTAAGGGCCATGCTCTACCTCAGGACAGGGCCAAATCAAAGGCCAAACAGTCTAATTTTCGTGCCTTTCGTAACTTCAAGGCAGGAGCAGCATCAACTTCCTCCGCTCCAAAACAGGAAGGAGCTGTTGCTCGTTACATGCAGGGCTGGAAAGTTAACCAGTCCTGGAACAAGGTCAAGCAGGCCAAGAAACCTGCTGCTGCCCCCAAGACAGCATGAAGAGAGGGCCCCCTATCCGGAAACGGATCTAGTGGGGGGCAGACTTTCTCTCTTCGCCCAGGCTTGGGCAAGAGATGTCCAGGATCCCTGGGCGTTGGAGATCATATCTCAGGGATATCTCCTGGACTTCAAAACTTCTCCTCCAAGAGGGAGATTTCATCTTTCAAGGTTATCAGCAAACCAAATAAAGAAAGAGGCGTTTCTACGCTGTGTACAAGACCTCTTACTAATGGGGGTGATCCACCCAGTTCCGCGGACGGAACACGGGCAGGGATTCTATTCAAATCTATTTGTGGTTCCCAAGAAAGAGGGAACCTTCAGACCAATCTTGGACTTAAAAATCCTAAACAAATTTCTAAGAGTTCCATCATTCAAAATGGAAACTATTCGAACCATCCTTCCCATGATCCAAGAGGGTCAGTACATGACCACAGTGGACTTAAAGGATGCCTACCTTCACATACCGATTCACAAGGATCATTATCGGTACCTAAGATTTGCTTTCCTAGACAGGCATTACCAGTTTGTAGCTCTTCCCTTCGGATTAGCTACGGCTCCAAGAATCTTTACAAAAGTTCTGGGCTCACTTCTGGCGGTACTAAGACCGCGAGGCATAGCGGTGACTCCGTACCTAGACGACATTCTGATACAAGCGTCAAGTTTTCAAACTGCCAAGTCTCATACAGAGATAGTTCTGGCATTTCTGAGGTCGCATGGGTGGAAGGTGAATGTGGAAAAGAGTTCTCTATTACCACTTACAAGAGTTCCCTTTCTAGGGACTCTTATAGATTCTGTAAAGATGAAAATTTACCTGACAGAGGCCAGGTTATTAAAACTTCTAAATGCTTGCCGTGTCCTTCATTCCATTCCACACCCGTCAGTAGCTCAGTGCATGGAAGTAATCGGCTTAATGGTAGCGGCAATGGACATAGTACCATTTGCGCGCCTGCATCTCAGACCGCTGCAATTGTGCATGCTAAGTCAGTGGAACGGGGATTACTCAGATTTGTCCCCCCTACTAAATCTGGATCAAGAGACCAGAGATTCTCTTCTATGGTGGCTTTCTCGGCCACATCTGTCCAAGGGGATGACCTTTCGCAGGCCAGATTGGACGATTGTAACAACAGACGCCAGCCTTCTAGGCTGGGGCGCAGTCTGGAACTCCCTGAAAGCTCAGGGATTATGGACTCAGGAGGAGAAACTCCTCCCAATAAATATTCTGGAATTAAGATAAATATTCAATGCTCTCCTAGCTTGGCCTCAGTTAGCAACACTGAGGTTCATCAGATTTCAGTCGGACAACATCACGACTGTGGCTTACATCAACCATCAAGGGGGAACCAGAAGTTCCCTAGCGATGTTGGAAGTCTCAAAGATAATTCGCTGGGCAGAGTCTCACTCTTGCCACCTGTCAGCGATTTACATCCCAGGCGTGGAGAACTGGGAGGCGGATTTTCTAAGTCGCCAGACTTTTCATCCGGGGGAGTGGGAACTTCATCCGGAGGTCTTTACTCAACTGATTCATCGTTGGGGCAAACCAGATCTGGATCTCATGGCGTCTCGTCAGAACGCCAAGCTTCCTTGTTACGGATCCAGGTCCAGGGACCCGGGAGTGGTGCTGATAGATGCTCTGACAGCCCCTTGGGTCTTCAACATGGCTTATGTGTTTCCACCATTCCCGATGCTTCCTTGTTTGATTGCCAAGATCAAACAGGAGAGAGCTTCGGTGATTCTGATAGCGCCTGCGTGGCCACGCAGGACCTGGTATGCAGACCTAGTGGACATGTCGTCCTGTCCACCGTGGTCTCTGCCTCTGAGACAGGACCTTCTAATTCAGGGTCCTTTCAACCATCCAAATTTAATTTCTCTGAGGCTGACTGCATGGAGATTGAACGCTTGATTCTATCAAAGTGTGGCTTCTCGGAGTCGGTTATTGATACCTTAATACAGGCTAGGAAGCCTGTTACCAGAAAAATTTACCATAAGATATGGCGTAAATATTTATATTGGTGCGAATCCAAGAGTTACTCATGGAGTAAGGTTAGGATTCCTAGGATATTGTCCTTTCTACAAGAGGGTTTAGAAAAGGGCTTATCTGCTAGTTCGTTAAAGGGACAGATTTCTGCTCTGCCTATTCTTCTACACAAACGTCTGGCTGAAGTTCCAGACGTTCAGGCTTTTTGTCAGGCTTTAACTAGGATTAAGCCAGTGTTTAAGACTGTTGCTCCGCCATGGAGCTTAAACTTAGTTCTTAATGTTCTTCAAGGCGTTCCATTTGAACCCCTTCATTCCATTGATATCAAGCTGTTATCCTGGAAGGTTTTGTTTTTGATGGCTATTTCCTCGGCTTGAAGAGTCTCTGAGTTATCTGCCTTACATTGTGATTCTCCTTATCTGATTTTTCATTCAGACAAGGAAGTTCTGCGTACTAAACCTGGGTTCTTACCTAAGGTAGTTACTAACAGGAATATCAATCAAGAGATTGTTGTTCCATCACTGTGTCCTAACCCTTCTTCAAAGAAGGAACGACTTTTGCATAATCTGGACGTAGTCCGTGCCCTGAAGTTCTATTTGCAGGCAACTAAAGATTTTCGTCAAACTTCTTCCCTCTTTGTCGTTTACTCTGGACAGAGAAGAGGTCAAAAGGCTTCGGCTACCTCTCTCTCTTTTTGGCTTCGTAGCATAATACGTTTAGCCTATGAGACTGCTGGACAGCAGCCTCCTGAAAGGATTACAGCTCATTCTACTAGAGCTGTGGCTTCCACCTGGGCCTTTAAAAATGAGGCCTCTGTTGAACAGATTTGCAAGGCTGCGACTTGGTCTTCACTTCACACCTTTTCAAAATTTTACAAATTTGACACTTTTGCTTCTTCGGAGGCTATTTTTGGGAGAAAGGTACTTCAGGCAGTGGTTCCTTCTGTTTAATGTTCCTGCCTTGTCCCTTTCTTCATCCGTGTACTTTAGCTTTGGTATTGGTATTCCATAAGTAATGGATGACCTGTGGACTGACTACACTTAACAAGAGAAAACATAATTTATGCTTACCTGATAAATTTATTTCTCTTGTAGTGTAGTCAGTCCACGGCCCGCCCTGTCTTTAAGGCAGATCTAAATTTTAATTAAACTCCAGTCACCACTGCACCCTATGGTTTCTCCTTTCTCGTCTGCTTTGGTCGAATGACTGAATATGACATGTGAGGGGAGGAGCTATATAGCAGCTCTGCTTGGGTGATCCTCTTGCAGCTTCCTGTTAGGAAGAGATATATTCCATAAGTAATGGATGACCCGTGGACTGACTACACTACAAGAGAAATAAATTTATCAGGTAAGCATAAATTATGTTTTTTTCTTCAATCAAAAGTTTTTTTTTTTTAAATGGTACCGGAGTTGTACTATTTTTGTCCCAGGCAGAAAATAGAAGAAGAATCTGCCTGTGATCTCTATGATCTTAGCAGGTTGTAACTAAGATCCATTACTGTTCTCACACATAACTGAAGAGAGAGGTAACTTCAGCTGGGGAATGGCGTGCAGGTTATCCTGCTATGAGGTATGTGCAGTTACATTTTTTTTCTAGAGATGTAAATGCTAGAAAATGCTGCTGATACCAGATTTATGTAAGGTAAGCCTGAATACAGTGATTTAATAGCGACTGGTATCATGCTTACTGTCAGAGGTAATACTCTTATAAATTTTCAATTCCTGTTATATAAAACGTTTGCTGGAAGTGTTTAAACGTTTTTATATATGTTTTGGTGATAAAACTTTATTGGGGTTTTTTTCCACATGGCTGTCTTAAATTTGCCTAGAAACAGTTTCCTTAGGCTTTCCACTGTTTAGACATGAGTGGGAGGGGCCTAATTTAGCGCTTAATTGCGCAGTAAATTTTACAGACTGAGCATCCAGCTTTCATCAAGGAGTCCCCTGAATGCTATAGGACATCTCTAAAGGGCTCTTAGGCTTTCCAAAGTCGTTTGTTCGGAAGGTAGGGCCACAGCAGAGCTGTGGCAGTTTGTTGTGACTGTTAAAAAACGTCTATATCGTTTTTTTGATCCGTTTTTTCAACTAAGGGGTTAATCATCCATTTGCAAGTGGGTGCAATGCTCTGTTAGCTTATTATACACACTGTAAAAATTTCCTTTGATTTACTGCTTTTTTTCACTGTTTTTCAAATTCTGACCTTTTTTATTTTTCTTAAAGGCACAGTACCGTTTTTATATTTTTGCTTGTTAACTTGCTTTAAAGTGTTTTCCAAGCTTGCTGGTCTCATTGCTAGTCTGTTTAAACATGTCTGACATAGAGGAAACTCCTTGTTCATTATGTGTAAAAGCCATGGTGGAACCCCCTCTTAGAATGTGTACCAAATGTACTGATTTCACTTTAAGTAATAAAGACCATATTCTGTCTTTAAAAAATTTATCACCAGAGGAATCTGACGAGGGGGAAGTTATGCCGACTAACTCGCCCCACGTGTCAGACCCTTTGACTCCCGCTCAAGGGACTCACGCTCTAATGGCGCCAAGTACATCTAGTGCGCCCATAGCGTTTACTTTACAAGACATGGCGGCGGTCATGGATAATACACTGTCAGCGGTATTATCCAGACTACCTGGGTTTTGAGGAAAGCGAGACAGCTCTGGAGTTAGAAGAAATACAGAGCATACTGACGCTTTAAGAGCTATGTCTGATACTCCCTCACAATATGCAACAGCCAATAGAATGCAAGCTCAATCTGATTGGCTGATTGGATCAGCCAATCGGAGCTAATTGTTCAATTTAGCAGTTTAAACCCACTACAGTCCCTGCCACAGCCTTTGCTGCAGCTTTTACCTTCCTTGAGGGTTATTCACCACAGAAATAAGCCTTCTTGAAATCGTTTTTATGGCCACAGGACCCTCTCACATGAAGCTGCATGCACTGCTTCCAAAAGTAACTGCGCAACTGAGGCGCGAAAATGAGGCCTCCTCCCTCTGCATACCAGAGTGAAGGGGCCTTCCTGACTAAAATAGATGTCTAAACAACTGCCAGGCCTAATAAAAACGTTCCCAAAGGTGTTTCAAAGTCACAAAACACTCCATAAGTCATATAAATAATATATAAATCAATCGATTTAGCCCACAATAGTGTCAACCAGTATAGAGCCCATTTATAAGCCTTCATTCTGTTATGAGTCTAAGAAAATGGCTTACCGATCCGATAAGGGAAAATGACAGTCTTCTAGCATTACTATGTCTTGTTAGAAAAGAGACTAGTCATACCTGGAGCAGAAAAGTCTGCAAACTGTTCCCCCCAACTGAAGTTCTCTGGTTTCAACAGTCCTGCGTCGGAACAGCAATGGATTTTAGTTACTGTTGCTAAAATCATACTCCTCTTTTAACAGAACTCTTCATCACTTTCTGTTGTAGAGTAAATAGTACAAACCGACACTATTTTAAAATAACAAACTCTTGATAGAAGAAATAAAACTACAACTAACACCACATACTCTTTACCATCCCCGTGGAGATGCTACTTGTTCAGAGCAGGCAAAGAGAATGACTGGGGGCGGAGCCAGAGGGGGGACTATATGGACAGCTCTTGCTGTGTGCTCTCTTTGCCATTTCCTGTAGGTGAAGAGAATATCCCACAAGTAAGGATGAAGCCGTGGACCGGACACACCAATGTAGGAGAAATAAAAATAAATCCTAAAATAGCTACAATATAATTATTAGTAATATTGTAGCTATATTAGGGCTTATTTTATAGGTAAGTATTTAGTTTTAAATAGGAATAACTAATTTAATAAGAGTAATATTTATTTAGATTTATTTAATTAATATTTAAGTTAGGGGGGTGTTAGGGTTAGTGTTAGACTTAGGTTTAGGGGTTAATAATTTTATTATAGGTTGCGGCGGTGTAGGGTGGCCAGGATAGGGGTTAATAAATTTATTATAGGTGGCCACGGTGTAGGGGGGGCAGATTAGGGGTTAATAAGTTTAATATAGGTGGCGGCGGGGTCCGGGAGCGGCGGTTTAGGGGTTAAACAATTTATTTAGTTGCGGCGGGGTCTGGGATCCGCAGGATAGGGGTTAATAACTTTGTTATAGGTGGTGGCGGTATGGGGGGGCAGGATAGGGGTAATAGGTATTATGTAGGTGGCGGCGGGGTCCGGGAGCGGCGGTTTAGGGGTTAATACATTTATTATAGTTGCGGCAGGGTCTAGGAGCGGCGGTTTAGGGGTTAATAACTTTATTTAGTTGCGGGGGGCGCCGGTATAGGGGGTAGAACAGTATAGTTAGTGTGGGTGCTTAGTGACAGCTTATCAATAAAGCTGTAAAAAAGCCGAAGAGCAGCGAGATCGGATGAGTGATAACTATCACAGTCCGCTGCTCATCGCCCTGTACTTGGTGCGCAGCTTTTTGACAGCTTTTTTGATAACTTTGGCGAACGTATTCAGGTCCGCGGCGGCGATGTGAGGCGAGCTTTGGCGAGCGTATTGGGGCCGGCAAAGGCAGGTACGTCCGGAGCTTGATAACTAGAGGCCATTGAGTGAACCAATGACAAGAGGTGTATATATATATTTTTTTTGTATTTTTATTGAAAAGTTTCTTTTTTTACAGAATAAAAACGAATAAAAAAACATAATAAAATACAATACAAACAACAATACATTCAAAAAACCAAAACCCACCCAAAAAATCTTTATTAAACCTCAAACCTCTCCCTAAACAAAAAAATCATCCTAAACCATCCCTATTTCTTCAACCCTCTTCATCCAATTGAGAGAAAAAAAAAAAAAGATAACGAATGACAAGAGGTATATACTGTATGTGCAGCCACCAATCGGCAAGCGCAACCCTGGTGCTGAACCAAAAATGGTCCGACTCCTAAGCTTATATTCCTCCTTTTTCAAATAAAGATACTAAGAGAACAAATAAAATTTGATAGGAGGAGCAAATTAAAAGTTGCTTAAAATTGCAGGCTCTATCTCAGACATCCTCAAACTTGGCCCTCCAGAAGTTTTGGATCTACATTTCCCATGACGCTCAGCCAGCATATCAACTGGCTAAGCATCATGGGAAATGCAGTTCCAAAACCTCTGGAGGGCCAAGTTTGAGGATGTCTGCTCTATTTGAAGCATGAAAGAAAAAAATTTGGGTTTAGTATCCCTTTAAGAATGCACAAGTCACAAATGCCTTTGAAAAGCTTTTTTTTTTTTTAGGGTTTTTCTAATGATTTGGGAACTTGGATGAGCTGGAATGAAGCCAAATGTTTTCATTTAAAGAAATGACTTCATTAAAAACAAATTGTGAAATAATCATTTTGATAAGGCATTTGAGACATCATATCAGTGTTTATTAGCTATTGCTGAAAGGCCGGCACATTTTTTTTCTTATAAACATAATATTGTTTATTGCCACTAAATTGTAAACAAATTACAGTCATATGTGATTGAATCACAATTGATAACAGAATTAACTGTATAATTCCAGAATTTCAACTGAAATTAACTGGTAATGTTTTAACCCTTTCATGACTGTTCCGATGTAGACAAATTGAAATCACTCGATCGTGCAAAAGATTGCAAGATTTCAATTATGGGATTGGGTCTGGGGGGCGTCCTTAAGACGCTAGGAACGCCCTCCAGACTACGATCAAATCCTGCAAGCCTAGTAGGCTTCAGGACAGCCGTTTGCGATGACGTTGTATTCCGTCATAATGGATTTAAAGCCCAGTGCCGTTGTGACGGAATACAACAGCATTAAAAGGTTAAAGGGAAAATCAACACTGATAACGATTGGATCATGTGATAAGGTAAACATAAAAAAAACAAAAAAACACTAAATATAAAATGTGACTGTAGATAAAAACCACATTTCTCTTACAAGGTGTATCCAGTCCACGGATTCATCCTTACTTGTGGGATATTCTCATTCCCTACAGGAAGTGGCAAAGAGAGCACACAGCAGAGCTGTCCATATAGCTCCCCCTCAGGCTCCGCCCCCCGTCATTCTCTTTGCCGCTCTAACAAGTAGCATCTCCACGGGAGGGTAAAGTGAATGTGGTGTTAGATTTGTAGTTTTTATTTCTTCAATCAAGAGTTTGTTATTTTAAAATAGTGCCAGTTTGTACTATTTACTCGGTGGCAGAAAGTGATGAAGATTTCTGCTGAGAGGAAAACGATTTTAGCATGTTGTAACTAAAATCCATTGCTGTTCCCACACAGGACTGGGGAGTACCAGAAAAACTTCAGTTGGGGGGAACAGTTTGCAGGCTTAACTGCTATAAGGTATGCTCAGTCATTTTTTTCTAACAAGACTTAGTAATGCTAGAAGACTGACAAGAATCCCCATGTGGGGAAGGTAAGCCATATTCTGAGACTTAGTATAGAAGGAAGGCTTATTTAAAAGGGCTCAAAACACTGGTGGACACTGTTAAGGGGCAATCGATTGTTTTATAACAAAAATCTGATCTTTTTACAAGTTTTTATTACATTTGGAACGTTTTATGGGGTTTATTCCACATGGCATATATTTAGACACCTATTTAGGCTTGTGAAGGCCCCACAACTCCAGAGTGGAGAGGGAGGGGGCCTAAATGTCGCGCCTCAATTGCGCAGTTGTTATTGCAGACAGCTTCATGCAGCTTCACGTGGAGGGTCCAAAGATTACTTGAGGACTTCATAGAGGCTTATTTCGATCAAAACTAATCCCCAAGGAAGGTAGGGCCACAGCAGATTGCTGTGGCATGGTGCTGTAGTTTGCTAACCGGTTGCCAGCTTTACTTTGCTCCGGTTTGGCCATTAAGGGGTTAATTGACTTGAAATTCACTGTGTAATCATTTCAAAGCATTAGGATCATATGGTGAAAATTTCATAAAGATTGGGTTATTTTTTGAGATTTAGTAAAAAAGTGTGCGCTTTTTATTATTTAAAGGCACAGTACTGTTTTTTCTAAAATTGTATTTTTCTGTATTTGAGTGCTGTTTCAGTCTGTTTAACATGTCAGAGCCTTCAGATAGATGTTGTTCTATGTGTTTAATAGCCATGGCGGAACCCCCTTTACATTTGTGTTTAAAGTGTGCTAAGGTATCTAAGCATTTTAAAGACCATGCAGTTACACTTAAAAATGTTGCACAAGATGATTCTTTAACAGAAGGTAATGAGGATAGTCCACCTTCCTCTCCCCATGTGTCGACACCAGTTACGCCTGCGCAAGTGATGCCTAGTACCTCTAGCGCATTGGCCCCTATTACATTACAACAATTAGCAGCAGTCATGGATAATTCCCTTGCGGCCTTTCTATCCAAACTGCCAGTTTTTACTAAAAAGCGTGATAGCTCAGTTTTAAGAACAGAGGATGAGCAATCAGAAGCTTTGGATGATTTATCCGTTGTACCCTCACAACACTCTGAAGTGGCAGTGAGGGATGTGCTGTCCGAGGGAGAAATTTCTGACACAGGAAAGGTTTCTCAGCGGGCAGAATCAGATTCCAAACGGCTAGATTTAGAGTTTTGTCGGTAACGACCCGCGTAGCTAACGCTGGCTTTTTTTCTGGCCGCACCTTTAAAATAACTCTGGTATTGAGAGTCCACAGAATGGCTGGGCTCCAAAAAAGGAGCGTAGAGCATATTTAACGCAACTTCAACTCTCGATACCAGAGTTGCTTACAGAAGCGGCCAGCCTCAAAAACGTGCTCGTGCACGATTCCCTCATAGGAAACAATGGGGCTGTTTGAGCTGAAAAAAACCTAACACCTGCAAAAAAGCCGCGTTCAGCTCCTAACGCAGCCCCATTGTTTCCTATGGGGAAACACTTCCTACGTCTGCACCTAACATGTACCCCGAGTCTAAACACCCCTAACCTTACACTTATTAACCCCTATTCTGCCGCCCCCGCTATGGCTGACCCCTGTATATATATATATTTTTTTTTACTTATCATTATTTATTTTATAGTCCTCTAACGGGGCCATATAGTAATTAGTTATCAAAAAAGCACATCCAGTCTTCTCCTGTTAAACTTAGAAGGTGTATTTTTATAAATACATTTCATATATTTTTTTTTTTTTTTTTTGTTGAAGTATTTTTATTGAGGGAATAACAGTACCAAGACAAATACAGTTTGCCCATACAACAAATGGCACATAATACATGGTAAAATACATATCACATGCCTAAGAAAAAAAAATAAAATAAAAAAAAAATAAATAAAAGATACATAGCAACATATGCAGAAATAGTACCCTTAACACAATATTCATATAGCTGACCCAAATTGAAATGTAGTCAAAGGTATGAAGATTGAGAAGCAAACCCGATATCGCCCTCATTTGTCCCTCCACTACTGCTGGGGCCACTTTTGGACCCCTGTATTAAAAGTACTTCTCAGAGGTTTTTTTTATTTTATTTTTATAATGTAGACCTAGACCAGGCCTGCATTTTATATGCTTCTTCCCAAGGCAGCTAGGACCACGGGTAGGTCCCTAAGACTAATAATAACATTAAGGGAAGATATTGCAGTAATGGATAAATACGTTAAAGATCCAAGTACCAAACGCTGTGTCAGAGATAAAGAACCACATAGACAGTTTCACTCATACATAGGGAAACAGGTAGATGATACACAAATGAGCTAACATCAGTACTAGAATTATGGTGATAAACAGTCTATAGACATTGAACTCAGGATAATTCATAGTAAATCTCTTCATTTTTAATCCGGAGAACCATTTTTTCGCTTATATAAACAGAAACCACTACATTGGTTCTACGAACAGGGCAGAGACAGTATAACTCTGCCAAAAAGGAGTATGGAGGATAAGCTAGTTATCCCTTACCTTACATTTGTGAGGGAGAGAGGAGGGAGAGGGAGAAAGGGGGAAGAGGGCAAAGGGGGGGGGGAGAGGGGAAAAGAAAGGGGAGAAGGAGAGGAGAGGGAAATAGGGGAGGGAGAAGGGGGAAAAAGTGGAAAGGGGGGCTAGGATGGTAAGGGGAGAAGGGGAATGGAAAGGGGGAAGGAGGATGGAAAGAGGGGGGAAGAGGATGGAAAGAGAGGGGGAAGGATGGAAGGAAGGGGAAGATTGGAAAGGGAGGGGGGAGGGTGGAAGGGAAGGGGGGAAGGGTGAAAAGGGAGGGGGGAAGGGTGAAAAGGGAGGGGGGAAGGGTGATTAGGGAGGGGGGGCTAAGTCTAGAATGCAAACAGAGTCCTTCATGATGGGCAAGCGATGGATCCTAAGTTATAGTTAGATGCATATACTTTCCTCCTCGCCAGCGTATAGTCTCAGGAGGGGGACCCCAATAAAGATAAAGATAAGGGGGCAGACTTTCTACAGGGTGTATACGGAGAAGGGATCACATATAGGCATTTAATAGGGCACTAAGGTCATTAGATAGAATGGTGATCTGTGCACATGGCATAATTAACTAGGCAGTTCAATATTGCTAGATTATAGGCTATACAGCATCGCTCTCTCCAGCGCTCAGGTTACACACATCAAAAAAACAGTAGAGGTAGGCCTACAACATACTGGGAGTTAGTAGCACAATGACACACATATATCATGCATAAGTGAAGTTTTACCGCAAGGCAATCCAGAGATGAGGATGTGACTGAATCACTAGACTGACCCTTATATTCATAGATCTAGTTACTGTGATCTAGATTATGTCGTATTCATAGTACCCAGTATAAAAGATACACCACTGAATCAGCCCAAGGGCTTCATAGTACACATAGCAACATATAACTTGCAACATAACATAAGACATATAGCAATGTGAGTAAAATAATGAAGATAAAAAACATTAGGGAACCCAAGAAGAAACAGTGCTGTGATTAGTTAATCAAGCACTTAAGTACACATAGTACACATAAGTCCCACAGTCCTGCACACGGTCCCAGTCCCAGAATCCACACAGTCTCCGAAAACAATCTTCATAAGTGTAGACTCTGCAGCCACTGGTATAGTAGAATTATTGAATAAGTCCGATAGCTGAACTACAGGCATCAGCAATTTGATAGCAGTGTGAGCCCTTAGTAACCGCCATCGCAACAAAAATGTCACCCTACTCCAGCTTTTATATTTGCCTCAGGGGGCCAGAGATCTTCACACTGCAGGGTTATCGTGGGGGAGGTAAGGATCCTAGACAGAACCCCAGCGCGGCATCTCACTGAGCTCCAGTCAATGAGAAACTCCAAGGCAGTGTTGTGATATGGGGCCGCCAGTAAACCACATGTACCAGCAAGAGCGTCCCTACAGATATCGTCCGTACTCTCGCCTGCGCTAAACCCCGTGGCAGTGGTCAAGGGACACCTCCCGGAGCTCCCATCAGAATGACTCACCAACTCGCCTCTTACGGAGGAAAGCCTCCCGGTCTCACAATCAGCTCTCATAGGGGTCAGCACAGTGCGCTTCAGCAGGGCCGGCTCTTCATAGGTCTCAACATGACCTCCCACAGCTCCATTCTGCAGTCGCTCCATCTCAGGGTGGTCATGTACAGTACAGGGGTCGCCATCAGATATCTTAGCAGCTGGTAAACGTTTCCCTGGTACATGTGCTGCTTCAATCTTTATGAGCAAGTCATCAAATCTGCTTAAGATCCGTTTCTCATATTCAGCAAATAGGATCTGCAGCGTAGCACAAATGGCTTCCCCCATAGTCCCAGGAAAGTTGCGGCCTGCTGTGTCTCAGAAACAGCGATGTACCAGCGTAGATGAATTCTTCATTCAGCCAGATGTTTTAAATGATCCCCCCCTAAGATTCTTAACACTAGTTTAATAACCAAATACTGTTCCACAGAGGAAAATTTGGGTAAAATTAAAGTGAATTCAGGAGCCTCTTAGAAACACGTCTCAATGCTCTGGCTGTTGGCTCCGCCCCCCCCTGTATATTATTTTTAACCCCTAATCTGCCGCTCCGTAAACCGCCGCTATTTACATTATCCCTATGTACCCCTAATCTGCTGCCCCTAACACCGCCGACCCCTATATTATATTTATTAACCCCTAATCTGCCCCCCACAACGTCGCCTCCACCTGCCTACACTTATTAACTCCTAATCTGCCGAGCGGACCGCACCGCTATTATTATAAAGTTATTAACCCCTAATTCGCCTCACTAACCCTATAATAAATAGTATTAACCCCTAATCTGCCGACTGGAGCTCACCGCTATTCTAATAAATGTATTAACCCCTAAAGCTAAGTCTAACCCTAACACTAACACCCCCCTAAGTTAAATATAATTTAAATCTAACGAAATTAATTAACTCTTATTAAATAAATTATTCCTATTTAAAGCTAAATACTTACCTGTAAAATAAACCCTAATATAGCTACAATATAAATTATAATTATATTATAGCTATTTTAGGATTAATATTTATTTTACAGGTAACTTTGTATTTATTTTAACCAGGTACAATAGCTATTAAATAGTTAAGAACTATTTAATAGCTAAAATAGTTAAAATAATTACAAATTTACCTGTAAAATAATCCTAACCTAAGTTACAATTAAACCTAACACTACACTATCAATAAATAAATTAAATAAAATAACTATAATTATCTACAATTAAACCTAACACTACACTATCAATAAATAAATTAAATACAATTCCTACAAATAAATACAATGAAATAAACTAACTAAAGTACAAAAAATAAAAAAGAACTAAGTTACAAAAAATAAAAAAATATTTACAAACATTAGAAATATATTACAACAATTTTAAACTAATTACACCTACTCTAAGCCCCCTAATAAAATAACAAAGCCCCCAAAATAAAAAAATGCCCTACCCTATTCTAAATTACTAAAGTTCAAAGCTCTTTTACCTTACCAGCCCTGAACAGGGCCCTTTGCGGGGCATGCCCCAAGAAGTTCAGCTCTTTTGCCTGTAAAAAAACCCTTACAATACCCCCCCCAAACATTACAACCCACCACCCACATACCCCTAATCTAACCCAAACCCCCCTTAAATAAACCTAACACTAAGCCCCTGATGATCTCCCTACCTTGAGTCGTCTTCACCCAGCCGAGCCAAATTCTTCATCCAAGCGGAGCAAGAAGAGGTCCTCCATCCGGTAGAAGTCTTCATCCAAGCGGCGCAGAAGAGGTCTTCCATCCGATTGAAGTCTTCATCCAAGCGGAATCTTCTATCGACATCCATCCGGAGTGGAGCGGCAGCATCCTGAAGACCTCCGACGCGGAACATCCATCCTGGCCGACGACTGAACGACGAATGACGGTTCCTTTAAATGACGTCATTCAAGATGGCGTCCCTCGAATTCCGATTGGCTGATAGGATTCTATCAGCCAATCGGAATTAAGGTAGGAATATTCTGATTGGCTGATGGAGTCAGCCAATCAGAATCAAGTTCAATCCGATTGGCTGATTGGATCAGCCAATCGGATTGAACTTGATTCTGATTGGCTGACTCCATCAGCCAATCAGAATATTCCTACCTTAATTCCGAAAAGTGAGCGTTAGACCCTTTTTTGAATGACTCCAAATACCGGAGGTAGCCTAAAACCAGCATTAGGAGCCTCTAACGCTGGTTTTCATGGCTACCGCCAAACTCCAAATCTAGGCCTTAGCGTTTAAATTTAAGCTGGAACACCTCCGCGTACTGCTTAAGGAGGTTTTAGCTACGCTGGATGATTGCGACCCCATGGTGGTCCCAGAAAAATTGTGTAAAATGGACAAGTTTCTAGAAGTCCCTGTATACACTGATGCGTTTCCGATCCCGAAGGGGGTGGCGGATATTGTAACTAGGGAATGGGAGAGACCAGGTGTACCTTTTGTTCCCCCCCCTATCTTTAAGAAAATGTTATTTGTTCAACAAGGTTTCCTTCTTAAACCGATTGCCTGCATTATTCCTGTAACTACTGCAGCGGCTTTTTGGTTTGAGGCGCTGGAGGAGTCGCTCCAGAGGGAGACTTCATATGACGAAGTCATGGATAGAATTCATGCCCTAAAGCTGGCTAATTCTTTTATCACAGATGCCGCTTTACAATTAGCTAAGGTAGTGGCGAAAAATTCTGGTTTTGCCATTATGGCGCGGAGAGCGCTTTGGCTCAAATCGTGTTCGGCTGACGTGTCGTCCAAAACAAAATTACTAAATATTCCTTTCAAGGGAAAGACCCTTTTCGGCCCCGAGTTGAAAGAAATTATTTCGGATATCACTGGGGGAAAGGGCCATGCCCTCCCGCAAGATAGACCGTTTAAGTTCAAAAACAAGGCTAATTTTCGCTACTTTCGCAACTTCAGGAGCGGCCCTGCTTCAACCTCTGCAAACGCAAAGCAAGAGGGTAACGCTTCACAGCCCAAAGCAACCTGGAAACCCTTGCAGGGCTGGAACAAAGGTAAACAGGCCAAGAAGCCTGCGGCTGCTACTAAGACAGCATGAAGGGGTGGCCCCCGATCCGGGACCGGATCTGGTAGGGGGCAGACTCTCTCTCTTCGCTCAGGCCTGGGCAAGAGATGTTCACGATCTCTGGGCTTTAGAGATTGTTACCCAGGGATACCTTCTAGAATTCAAGGACTCTCCTCCAAGGGGAAGGTTCCACATTTCTCGTTTGTCTTCAGACCAGACAAAGAAACAGGCTTTCTTACGCTGCGTAGAAGATCTACTAAAGATGGGAGTGATATATCCAGTTCCAATTGCAGAACAAGGACTGGGTTTTTACTCAAACCTGTTTGTAGTTCCCAAAAAGGAAGGAACTTTCAGGCCAATCCTGGATCTAAAAATTCTAAACAAATTCCTCAGAGTTCCATCATTCAAAATGGAAACCATTCGGAGAATTTTGCCGATGATCCAGGAAGGTCAATATATGACTACCGTGGATCTAAAGGATGCGTACCTACATATTCCTATCCACAAAGATCACCATCAGTTCCTAAGGTTCGCCTTTCTGGACAAGCATTACCAGTTCGTTGCCCTTCCTTTCGGGTTGGCCACTGCTCCCAGAATTTTTTTTTTTTATGAAAAAAAGTTTTTATTGATTTTTCAACAGTTTACAAATTACAAGTAGCAAATCAGACCAACCGCATTACATTCTCAAACATTTTACAAATCTTCTTACCACCATCTGAGATGACCAGTGAAGATACTAGTGTATTCCCTGAGCAATTTATCTGAAATTCTGGCCCCTGCCCAAGGGAAGATTGGATTCGACTTTATGAACACAAAAAAAAAAAAAATGTGGAAATGTGCTGTGACCCATCCAAACTAACTGAGCAGGAGAGGAGATGGCAGGGACCGTGTCTGATGCCCCCATCCCATCCACCCCCATCCCTTTTATTTATTTCTGGCCTCACTGTACATTATCCAGGGTTCCCACATTCGCAGAAACTGTTCTTTATTATCTAATATATCTGCAGAGGCGCTGCTCATTTGATAATAGTAATCAATTTTATTCCTAATTATCAGAAAAGAGGGAATCATGGTCTTCCAATACCTTGCAATGGTTATCTTAGTTATAGTGCAAATCAGTGCCACTAACTTATTTGCTCTTGGAGACAAGCCTGGAAGAGGTTTGTGTAATAATGCTTGGGTTGGGGTTAAATTAATCTGCTTGTCCATGACTTCACTAAGGAGTGCTGATGTTTGGGACCATATGTGTGATACATGGCAACAGTACCACCACATATGTGCATATGTTCCACTTTCAGTGCATCCCCGCAGACAACATGTGTTTGCCCGCGCTGAATGCAATCTTGAAGGATGGAAGTACCATCTATAAGCTACCTTAATAAAATTTTCCTTCAAGTGTGCACAGATAGAGAAAGAAGTGCCAGATTTTAAAATATCGCACCACCTTTCAGCGGTCCAAGTAAAATTAAACTCCTCTTCCCATTTAACCATAAACGGTAGTTTGCTCAGCTTGGGTGGGATGTTAAGCTGTATGTATAAGTTAGAAATTGCCCCCCTCATCCTTTCCGCGGCTAAACAGAGTCTCTCCAAATAGGAGCTAACGGTTAATTTATTGTGTCCAAGAACTTCATTTACTCTTGCTCTTAATTGGAGGTAGTGAAGCCAGCTCACTCTCTCTTGTCTATTTAATTCAGTATATTGTTGAAAGTTTATTAGCTTCGTACCTACAAGAGCATCCGCAATCCGATATAAGCCTTTATTTGCCCATTTCTCTTGTGTGACCTGGTCGTAATTAGTGGATAATGTCACCAAGGGGGTCGCTTTCGACCCCTTCGGTATCAAAGAGTACTTGGATGTCAGTGTTTCCCATAGGGTCAGCGTGTGTGATATGGTGATAAAGCTTCTCCAATTAGGGGGCCTATCCTTTTTAGCAGTCCATAACAATTTATATATAGGGTGTATCCTCATCATATCTGATTCTATTTGAACCCATTGAATCCTGTCTAACTGGTTATGCCATAGTGCAGATTGTGCCAACCTAGCAGCGTAATAGTACGCTGCCAGATCTGGCATTCCCATCCCTCCTCCTATTTTATGTCTAAGAAGTGTTTGTTTATTGACTCTGGATCTACCATACTTCCAAACAAACGCTACCAGATCTTTCTGAGTTTTCCGTAATATGGAGACAGGTATATTTATAGGTAAGGAGCGGAAGAGGTACAAAATTTTTGGTAAAACTGTCATTTTGATCGACGTTAGCCTACCATACAGGGAAATATTGAGCTTGTTCCACCTTAATAACAAATTTTTGATATGAACAAACATGGGAGCGTAATTTAATTTGTAGAGAAGGTCTAAATTATTTGGAATTATGATACCCAAGTACTTTATACCTTTATCAGCCCAATTAAAGTCGAAATTCAAGGTTAGTAGTTTTTTGGTATGTTCTGGGAGATGTGTGCTGATCGCTTCACATTTATCATTATTGATCTTGTATCCTGAAATGTCTGCAAATCTGCTAATGGTTGAATATACTAGGGGAAGGGAGATCATAGGTTTGGTAATAGACAAAATAACATCGTCTGCGAATAGGCTGATCTTTTGCTCTCTTTCACCTATCTGAATCCCGCTAATATCAACATTTTGCCTAATACTAGTTGCCAACGGTTCAATGCATAGGGCGAACAATAATGGCGACAAAGGGCACCCTTGTCTGGTTCCATTAAGAATTTGTATGGAGGAGGACTTATAACCCTTATATATACCCTTAACGATAATATATCTACCTGCCTTATCAATAATTACCTCATCTTCTTTAAAGTTTAGATCTGAATGGACCAGAATAGATACCCCGCATTTCTTAGATTGGCAAGTGGTATGAAATTGAGTGGGGTAGCTTTTATCCCAATATTTTGGAGTTTTTACTTTTGTGAAATGGGTTTCCTGCATAAGGATTATATGGGCCTTCAAAGATTTATATGTGTCCAGTGCTTTACGCCTCTTGATATTAGAGTGTAGCCCCCTAACATTATGTGAGACTATATTAATAGACATTTCTTACCTATAGATAGAGAAAGAGACAAATAACAATTCTGGAAACCTAAACTGAAACACTCACCAAGTGTTGTTCGCCAGGTCCCCCTCCTTGTATGGGTGCAGAGCTGTCAAACCGGCCTAATAGGGCACAAATATGTTGAAATATACCTCTATGAAATGTACAAAACGCTGAGGTGGAAGAACAGTTAACAGTTAGTCTGAGCAATAAAAAATCAAATAACAGTTGACCTTGTTTGGTCTGAGCTAGGATCCAGGATCCTGAGATGCAACATAACTTAGCAATAACAAATAAAATAACAGAAATATCAAACATATAGAACCAATATAACAAAAGAAACTTTGGGCATACAAAATTAGCATATGAAATTAAATACCTATCATCATGGTATTTTAACTAGAATCGAGGGTGGATCTCTTAACTCTGGACTTAAATTAATAACCTTAATTATTTAATAACATACTCAAATGAAGTCCAGTTCTGAAGACATATTATACTTCAGGCTTGCTCTCAAAAAACAAAAAATTGAACCCCCTTTGATGCACATATCTCTCCTTAGGGAGCATGTGAGGTTACAGTTAAGACATGGGCTATGATTCTGTAGGTCAAGTTGGACTCTCCGGCTCTTGGTTTCGCTTCTTGGTCTTCCCATTCTTTAGCACTGGTGTCCAGGTTCGTGTCAGGGCTTTTCTCTGCTGCTTAGGAGATTGAGAAGGTGTATCGGATGATTTATCAATATGGAGCCTGTTTAAAATCGATTGTCCTTCTTCAACTGTGACACAGGAGTATGATGTTTTGTCCACTGTAAAAGACAACTTAAAGGGGAATCCCCATCTATATTTTATCTGAGCATTGGCAAGGGCTGCTACTATTGGCTTGAATTCCCTTCTTTTTTTCAAAGTGATAGGGGATAGATCTGCAAATATTTGGATTTTGTGACCCTCAAAAGTGATCTCTGGAACTCCCCTCACCACTTGCATAATTCTGTCTTTGATATGGTAGTAATGGAGTTTTGTTATCACATCTCTGTGAGCTCCAGGAGTTGGAGGTTTCACCAATGCTCGATGAACTCTGTCCATAAGAAGGCATGATGCATCTTCCTCTGGTAGTAGTTGTTGAAAGATCTGTGTGATGATGTCTTGAAGATTATTATACTTTTCAGGTAAATTGCGTATGCGAATGTTAGATCTACGAGATCTATTTTCCAGATCTTCCAGATGATCCTCTAATTTTTGTATATGAGCTTGTTGTGAGCTCACTGTAGCTTGTAGTTCTGGGATTTCTTCCACTATTTCATCAACTTTATCTTCAATTGCTGAAGTTCTCTCACCTATATCAGCAATATCTTGTTTCAGCTCCGAAAGAGCCGCTCTCATTTCTTCATGGAACATTTGTTTTATCTGCTTTAATAGAGCCTCATTTGAGGAGGTTGACTTTTGAGAGAAAGTGGGGATATCCCCTGTATCTTCTTCTTGTTCCATCTTTTGGGATAGGTCCAGCAGGGCCTGTTTCTTTTTCTGTTGTGATTTGGACAAACACTCTTTAACAGATTGTGTGCGACTTTTCATCCTCTGACTGTCGGAGGTGATGCAAGGTAGAGAAAAGAGTCTTATACTTTTCACAAATGAAAAATCAACGATTCGATCTTTAGCTTTTTAGCTGTTGTGCTTCAAAATCTTATCGCCCTAGTGGTCGCGTAGCCACCCAGAATGCCTTGATCTGTCAGAGAGCCACCCTTCTTCTCTAGTTTTAGACATGCCCGAAAAATTCCTCAATTATGTCATTTAAGCTTTCACTGTACTCATCTGTGCTTGAAAATAAAAGGGGTTTACCATGTGTAGAACAATTCTGATAGGGTGGGGGGGATCAGGGCCTGCAATAGTACCTCTTCTGTATTTCCCGCTGTCCACACTTCGTTAGACAGTAGGATAAGAGGTCAGCGAGTGGAAATAGCCCTTTTCTATATTCGGTCACCCCCTCATAAGTCTATTAATCAGGAGTTAATCACATAGGAGAAAACATCAAAAGTCTCTATGTTCTAGGTTTTGGTGTGCTTTCAATTAACACTCAACTCCCCAGGGCAGTTTGTCCTCACAAGACCATCACGGGCAAGGAACTTTGGATATGACCTACCAGCAAATTGGCTGGCAGGAAAGGGATGAGGAGAGAGTGCCAATTTTTACTGCAGAAAAATAACAGCAGGCGCCTGTTGGTTATGGCTGAAATAAGCTGTTTTAAACTGTTCCGGTTCTTCAAGCTGGCTTTTAATGTCTTTTTTTCTCCATGAGAGGTTATAACTTAAATCTGAACCCAGATTAGATATCCAGCTCTGAAACTATTCTTACAGGTGTGCAGACAGATATCGATGTTTTGCAAATTAATATAGCACTTCAGGGTCACACTCCCTGTTTATTTCCAATTATATATAATGTCTCTCACATCACCAGATTATATTTTAGAGTTATAGTACATCTGTCCAGTTAGTGTATGAGTTGCAGGGTGCCAAATCAGTAAAATTGTACCTGTAAAATGGCGGTTCGCGCCAAATTCCGTTTTTTTCCCTTTGGTCTTCTATTGTGGATTAAGCAGGACTTGTTGCTCAGATGAAGTCGTTTGCTTGCTTGAACACCTAGTCGTGGCCGGTATTTTGACCTCAGGGATATTTCACTGCTTTCGCTGCAACTTTCCGGTCCGGGATAGGCCGCAGCCTGGGACTTTCCTAGTTTTCTCCTGGAACTCAAGTCCAGATCGATTTCCTCCTTCTGAATTTTTCCAAAAAACAAGTAAAATATAGTTGTCCCAGCTGAGGGCACTACCCAGTGCCTAAGGATATCCTTGGTAGACTTTTGAGATAACTTTTATGCCAGTTTTTAAGCTTTTTTGGACCAGAGCTCCACACAAACACTGCTGCCTCTATGGCTGGCTAGCTCCGCCCCCCTGCTCCCAGAATTTTTACAAAGGTGCTAGGGTCCCTCCTAGCGGTACTAAGTCCGCGGGGCATTGCAGTAGCACCTTACCTAGACAACATCTTAATACAGGCGTCGTCTTTTCACAGAGCCAAGGCTCATACGGACATTGTTCTGGCCTTTCTAAGGTCTCACGGGTGGAAGGTAAACGTCGAAAAAAGTTCTCTGTCCCCACTCACAAGGGTTCCCTTCCTGGGAACACTAATAGACTCGGTAGAAATAAAAATATTTCTGACGGAGGTCATGAAGTTAAAGCTTTTAACTACTTGCCGAGTTCTTCATTCCATTCCTCGGCCTTCTGTAGCTCAGTGCATGGAGGTAATCGGATTAATGGTTGCGGCAATGGACGTGGTCCCTTTTGCCCGAATTCATCTCAGACCACTGCAACTGTGCATGCTCAAACAGTGGGATGGGGATTATGCAGATTTGTCTCCTCAAATACTACTGAACCAGAAAACCAGAGATTCTCTTCTCTGGTGGTTGTCTCAGGATCACCTGTCTCAAAACTGACTGTGAAAACCTAACGGCTAGAGTGACGTTACCCAGTGTGTATATACTCGACTGAAACTATTTAACAACTAATACTAATATTGAGAACATAGTATCTTTATAAATTCCTAAAGGAGCACTGCACACAGCGAGTTAATCAGGACATTTATAAGAGTCCTCTTACTGCCTATAAAGGATCAGAGTTTGGAAACTAAATCACTCGATTTTATTATTTAAATATAAAGTTGTGGCCACAACTGTTGTTATTAGATAAATTGTTTGTTTAGGATTATTTGTTTAGAATTGTTTTTTAAAAAAGTTTTTAAGGTGATACATATCATGCTTCAATAAATATTTTGTATATACAGAATTATCGGTCTTATTTTAAGATAAAATTAATTAAAACTGAATTTATTTAGATAAAATAAATTATAACTGAATTTATATATGTTTTATTTATATGTGCTTCTATTTAACCTTCAGCCCTGAGTATAGTTGGGGCGCTACTCTATAAATGCTCTTGGCCTTCTGTAGCTCAGTGCATGGAGGTAATCGGATTAATGGTTGCGGCAATGGACGTGGTCCCTTTTGCCCGAATTCATCTCAGACCACTGCAACTGTGCATGCTCAAACAGTGGGATGGGGATTATGCAGATTTGTCTCCTCAAATACTACTGAACCAGAAAACCAGAGATTCTCTTCTCTGGTGGTTGTCTCAGGATCACCTGTCTCAGGGAATGTGCTTCCGCAGACCGGAGTGGATCATTGTCACGACCGATGCCAGTCTGTTAGGCTGGGGTGCGGTCTGGGACTCCCTGAAAGCTCAGGGCCTATGGTCTCGGGAAGAGTCTCTTCTCCCGATAAACATTTTGGAACTGAGAGCGATATTCAACACGCTCCAGGCATGGCCTCAACTAGCGGCGGCCAAATTCATCAGATTTCAGTCGGACAACATCACGACTGTAGCGTACATCAATCATCAGGGAGGAACAAAGAGCTCCCTAGCGATGAAGGAAGTAACCAAGATCATCAAATGGGCGGAGGATCACTCCTGCCACCTATCTGCAATTCACATCCCAGGAGTAGACAACTGGGAGGCGGATTTTCTAAGTCGTCAGACTTTTCACCCGGGGGAGGGGGAACTCCACCCGGAGGTTTTTGCTCAGCTGACCCAGCTATGGGGCATTCCAGAATTGGATCTGATGGCGTCCCGTCAGAACACCAAACTTCCTCTTTACGGATCCAGGTCCAGGGACCCCAAGGCGGCACTGATAGATGCTCTAGTAGCGCCTTGGTCCTTCAATCTGGCTTATGTCTTTCCACCGTTTCCCCTTCTCCCTCGGCTGGTAGCCAGATCAAACAGGAGAAGGCTTCGGTAATTCTGATAGCGCCTGCGTGGTCACGCAGGACTTGGTATGCAGACCTAGTGGACATGTCATCTGTTCCACCTTGGACACTGCCATCGAGGCAGGATCTTCTAATTCAGGGTCCTTTCAAGCATCCAAATCTAGTTTCTCTGCAACTGACTGCTTGGAGATTGAACGCTTAATTCTATCTAAGCGTGGGTTCTCTGAATCAGTTATAGATACTCTGATCCAGGCTAGAAAGCCTGTCACCAGGAAGATTTACCATAAGATATGGCGGAAATATCTTTGTTGGTGTGAATCCAAGGGTTACTCGTGGAGTAAGATTAGGATTCCCAGGATATTGTCTTTTCTCCAAGAAGGAAAGGTTTGTCAGCTAGTTCCTTAAAGGGACAGATATCTGCTCTGTCTATCCTGTTACACAAGCGTCTGGCAGAAGTACCAGACGTTCAAGTGTTTGCACAGGCTTTAGTCAGAATTAAGCCTGTCTATAAACCTGTGGCTCCTCCATGGAGTCTAAATCTAGTTCTTTCAGTTCTTCAAGGGGTTCCGTTTGAACCTTTGCATTCCATAGATATTAAGTTATTATCTTGTAAAGTTTTGTTTTTGGTAGCTATTTCTTCTGCTCGAAGAGTTTCAGAATTGTCTGCTTTGCAGTGTAATTCACCCTATCTGGTGTTCCATGCAGATAAGGTTGTTTTGCGTACCAAACCTGGTTTTCTTCCGAAAGTGGTTGCTGATAAGAATATTAACCAGGAAATCATTGTTCCTTCTCTGTGTCCTAATCCAGTTTCTAAGAAGGAACGACTATTACACAATCTTGATGTGGTTCGTGCTTTAAAATTCTATTTAAAAGCAACTAAAGATTTCAGACAAACATCATCCTTGTTTGTTGTCTATTCTGGTAAGAGGAGAGGTCAGAAAGCGACTGCTACCTCTCTTTCCTTCTGGCTGAAAAGCATCATCCGATTGGCTTATGAGACTGCTGGACAGCAGCCTCCTGAACGAATTACAGCTCATTCCACCAGAGCTGTGGCTTCTACATGGGCTTTCAAGAATGAGGCTTCTGTTGAACAGATTTGTAAGGCAGCGACTTGGTCTTCACTGCATACTTTTGCCAAATTTTACAAATTCGATACTTTTGCTTCTTCGGAGGCTATTTTTGGGAGAAAGGTTTTCAAGCAGTGGTGCCTTCCGTTTAGGTTACCTGACTTGTTCCCTCCCTTCATCCGTGTCCTAAAGCTTTGGTATTGGTATCCCACAAGTAAGGATGAATCCGTGGACTGGATACACCATGTAAGAGAAAACAGAATTTTTGCTTTCCTGATAAATTACTTTCTCTTACGGTGTATCCAGTCCACGGCCCGCCCTGGCATTTAAGTCAGGATAAAAAAATTTTCGTTTAAAACTACAGTCACCACTGCACCCTATGGTCTCTCCTTTTTCTCCTAACCGTCGGTCGAATGACTGGGGGGGCGGAGCCTGAGGGGGAGCTATATGGACAGCTCTGCTGTGTGCTCTCTTTGCCACTTCCTGTAGGGAATGAGAATATCCCACAAGTAAGGATGAATCCGTGGACTGGATACACCGTAAGAGAAAGTAATTTATCAGGTAAGCATAAATTCTGTTTTCTCATTTAATGATTCCCTTCTTTATTTTCTGTAAGATTGGTTGCTTTACATTTATTATAAAACACTTATCATAACTTACCCAAATGGTTTAAAAGTGACAAGAATGTCAAAATTAAACTGCCATGATTCAAATAGATTTCTATTTAGTGTCTTAAACACTGTATGCCAGCTCTTTTGTAATAATCTTATAGTGTTTAAGACACGTGCACCCATGTTGACGAACTGATTTTAGTTTAATGGGACATAAAACACTAAATACATTTTATAAGCATAGTGCTGAGGTTATTCCCCACCTCTCTAGTCATGGGTGCTGCCATATTGAAATCTAGCTTTCACTGCATTTCAGCACTCATGTTTGCACATGTCCAGCAACTATCCTTCAGATATCTGCAGTGTAACCTATGTTGTAAAACAGTGGCACCAATAATTAGATTGGGTGGTTCATAAAACGTATACTGTTTAATATCCCTTTAATTAAAAAAAAAAGATAGTTAAAACCTTTTCTTAGGTAACAATTCTAAATATGAAAAAAACAGTCAAATTAAATTAACAGGGAGAAGGTTGAGGTACTACACCCGTTCTTTTCTTCAGTATACACAAGAAAGGAACCAATTGGAGATGCATTGAAACAATCTAGAGCATACAAGCCCATACCATTTAAATGGGTTATCTCTAGATGATGTCATGAAAAAATTGGATAATATTAAGGTAAGCTCCAGGCACAAATGGAATACACTCAAGGGTTTTAAGGGAACTTAGTTAGCACTGTTATAGCCAAAACTCTACTTCTAATTTTTTAAGACTCATTATCCTCAGGCATAGTACCCCAGGACTGGCGTAAAGCTGATGTAGTACCACTTTTCAAAAAGGGAAGCAGGGCTGATCCAGTGTGCACAATGCAGGACAGAGGCTTCTAAGGCTAAAAAGTTACTTGCATGTATTAAGAGTCATTGATGCAAGGGAGGAAAGCATAATTCTGTCACTATATAAATCCCTGGAAGACCTCACCTTGAGTATGGAGTGCAGTTCTGCGGAACGATCTAAAAAGAAAGAAATACATTGCAGACCTAGAAAAAGTTCAAATTAGGGCCACAAAATTAATAAGGGGAATGAAGAATTTAAACTATGAGGAGAGAGTAGCCAAACTGTGTCTTTTTTCCTCCAGAAAAAAAGTCAGTTGAGAGGTAACATGATTACTTTATATAATTATACTCAAGGCCCATATACAGAGTTGATAGAAACTCTCTTTATTCTAAGGAAATTTGTTTGTGACAAGAGGTCACACTTTAGTAGCTGAACTCTTTCTGGTACTTTAATCAGCACATACAAAGCAAAATAACAAGTATTAGAATGGAACTGTAAATTAAAGGGACAGTCTACTCCAGAATTGTTATTGTTTAAAAAGATAGATAATCCCTTTATTACCCATTCCCCAGTTTTGTATAACCAACACTGTTATAATAATACACTTTTTACCTCTGTGATTACATTTATCTAAGCCTCTGCAGACTGCTCCTTATATCAGTTCTTTCAACATGTTATCCAATCAGTTTGACTCATAAATAACTCCATGGGAGTAAGCTCAATGTTATCTGTATGGCATACGTTAACTAGCACTGTCTAGCTGTGAAAAAAATGTCAAAATGCTCTGTGGTTAGTGGTGTCATTCAAGGACTTAGAAATTAGCATATAAGCCTACCTAGGTTTAGCTTTCAACAAAGAATACCAAGAGAACAAAGCAAATTTGATGATAAAAAGTAAATCATGGAAGTTTAATTTTGACTAGACTGACCCTTTTTAATAAATCTAATTACCAAAGGAAAACATTTTAAAAAGTTTAGTCTTGCTATCCAGACAACGTCTAGCTTGCATAACTTTAATGCAGATCTTTTGATAGCAAAGGCATCCGAGGTAATAAGGCACTGGAGATACAGGTAACAGTATTAACAGTTTAGGGAAGTAAGCAAATAGAAAAGAAAACTGCAAAGTTGCTTTTCTCAATAGGCAACAAGAAAATTCTAAGTTAAACAGTCAGAGTCTAAACCACACAGGGAAAAACAGCACAAAATCAAAATGCAAAGTCTAAAAACAAGCTTAAAGGGACACTATACCCAAATATTTTCTTTCATGATTAAGGTAGAGAATATAATTTTAAACAACATTCCAATTTACTTCTATTACCTAATTTGCTTTATTCTTTAGATATACTTTAATGAAGAAATAGCAATGCACACAGTGAACCAATCACAGGAGGCATCTATGTGCAGCTACCAATCAGCAGCTACTAAGCATATCTAGATATGCTTTTCAGCAAAGAATGTCAAGAGAATGAAGCAAAATAGATAATAGAAGTAAATTAGAAAGTTGTTTATAATTGTATGCTCTTTCTAAATCATGAAAGAAAATATTTGGGTTTCATGTCCCTTTAAGTCAGATTACCAAGTCAGTCAAAACCAAGGAGTAAATACAGAAGTAACATCAGGTGTATCTAAGTCAAACCAGTAAATCTTAATAAGCAAAGTGTAGGTCAGATCACTCCATACACAAGCAGCATTGTGCTGCAAAGAGCTTGAAAGGATTACTATAATTAAGGCCTTATTGATCTTCTAGGCCTCCTTAAAAGGACAGTAAACCTAAAAAATAATGTTATATAATTCTGCACATAGTGCAGAATTATATAACATTATTTTAGTGCTATCGTTATATAACCTTTTTTTCCATTTGAATTTTTTAAAAATATGCCTGTTTTACAGTTAGTAACCTAGTTTAACCTATTTGTCGGAAAATGTTACAGTAGTATAGCACATATTCAGCATTACCATTGTAAGTGAAAAAACATTTTGAAAGAAAATGAAGGTTGGATGCAAGTATATGAACATATGTTCACTACCTTAGGTGTGTCAGCCAGCACAGCTCCCTCTGAATGAAAGCACTGATCATAGGGGGGTCTAATAAAAGTATCACTTCTCTGGCTTGTGGCAGAGGGACATCTAATATATGTGTATTAGCCCCATTATCTTTTTATTCTATTAGCTGATTTAGAGATTACTCCTTTGTGAGAGGTGGAAGCTATAAAATATTGCAGCCGATTATTCAGATTTGTATTTTTGAATAAACCCTCTTCCCTAATATGTCTGCTGTGAGTCTCAGTGATCCGTTGTTACCATCGGATGTATTTTATGTCAATCCGTGATTGTGGGGTGTGCAGCTTATTTCCCTGCGTGGCTGAAACGTGGCCGTGTGACGTTGTCCAAGGCGAGTTTCACGGGGAGGCGGTAGATGGTAAGCAGCCCTCCTAGTACTGTTTAGGCGAAACTTATGCTCGTGTGAGGGGGCTCTCTGCCTCTAGATTGTAATGGCCATCATGTTGGTGACTTTCCCCCTCTTGAGTTGGCTAATGGACTGGGTACTGGAGAAGAGGTTCTCCGGAGCTCCAGCTCTATGCAGCCATGTTCCTGCACGGCCAAGCCCTGCCCCCCTACACCTCAAGGATTCTTATCTACATATTCCTATACATAGGGAGCACTTCCTGAGGTTAGCATATCTGCAAAACACTGCCAGTTTGCCACTCTGTTAGATACAATCTTGCTGGTGATTTGAATCAGGACATTTCAGTTGCTCCGTATATGTGTTTCATACTAGTACAAGCTTATTTTCTTTCACTTGCTATTGCTCATACTCACATGCGTCTGTCTTCTTTCAAGACCATGGTTGGAGTATCAATTTACCTAAAGCTCCTTATATCCTGCTATAAGGGTAGCATTTATAATAGACTCAATCCTTATGCATGTAGTTTCTGATGGAATTTCACAATATAAAGATTCAGAGGACGTGTCTCTACCTACAAAGTGCTACATTCCATCGTTAGCCCAGTACATTGAAACAGTGAGTCTTATGGTAGCTGCTTCAGATGCAGTTCCTTTTGCCCCCTTTCACTTGACACCCCTTTAATTGGCTAAGCTACCTCAATGGTCAAAGAATTATCTACATTTGGTAAAACGGATTGCTTTGGATTTCTCTGTCAAACTTTGTGTCCTCAAGAAAAAGGATTGTCTGTCTTTGACCCTTGGGACGTCCTTAGTCAGCCTTGGTCTATTGTACCAACGGACACCAGTTTGTCTCAGGCTTGGGGCTGTCTGGATTTCTCGAAGAGTGTAAGGAGTTTGGTATCCTTTAGAGGCAAGGTTACCAATCAACATTCTGGAACTTTGAGTGATCTTCGGGCTCTTTTAAAAGGATGAAAAGTTTATCCATTTAAAGTCGGACAACATCTCGGCGGTGGCCTACATAAATCATCAAAGGGGTTGACTGTTGTCCCCTGGCCATGCAGGAAGTGTCTAAACTCTGTCTTAGGCAGAGATGAATCATTATTCCCTATTGACAATTCATATACCAGGTGTGAACAACTGGGAGGTGGTTCATCTCAATCGGTCTATCACAGAGAATGATCCCTCCATTAGGACATTTTTTGATCTCTCAGTGATCAAAATGGGCTTACGGGACATAGATCTGTTGACCTCTCACTTACATAACATGCTTCCAAGCTATTGTGCATGATCAAAAGATCCCAAGGCTGTCATAATAAATGCCTTGGAATGTCCATATGACTTTCATCTAGCATACCTTTTCTATTTTCTTCCAAAAGTCATTACTTGGATCAAACATGAGTCAACGTCAGTAATATTAATTGCTACAGACTGGCTCGCAGGACTTGGTATGCAGATATAGTGCAGATGTTCTCTTGCTCTCCATGGCTGCTTTCTCTGAGACAAGACCTGTTGTCTCATGGTTCTCTTTTCCATCAGCATCCCAAATCTCTAAATTTAATGGTGTGTAGTTTGAACATCTAGTTTTGAGAATTAGAGGTTTCTCAGATTGTTCATTGAAACTTTGATGCAGATCAGAAACCCCGTACCTCAGAGGATTTATCACAAAATTTGGAAGGCATATTTTGAGTGGTGTTCTTTCAGTTTTCTCAGGATTGCCTTGACAAGGGTTTGTCCACTAATTTCTAAAATGTCAAATTTCTGCTTTATATGTTCTTTTTTCATAGGAAGTTGGCTTAACTTCTTGAGTTTCAGGCTTCTGTCCAGGCGTTAGTTAGAATAAGGCCAATTGTGAAACCTATTTCTCCACCATGGAATCTGAATCTATTTTTCTCAGTATTACCAGGTTCGTCTTTTGAACCAATGCGTTCCCTTGATCTCTACTATTATCTTGGAAAGTACTCTTACTATTAGCTATCTCTTCAGCAAGGAGAGTTGTCAACCTTGTCTTGTGATTCTCCATTTTTAATTATTCACAATGAGAAGGCTATACTTTTTAATAAATATGATTTTCTCCCTAAGGTAGTTTCTAAGGAAAATACCAATCAAGAAATTGTTTCTTCATTGTGTTCAGGTCCTGCTAACTCTGTAGTGGTTATAACATAATCTTGATGTAGTCAATGCTTTGAAGTTCTATCCAAGCTACTTAGACAAACTTCTAGTTTGTTTTTTCACTACTCTGGGACTCGTAATGGGCAGAAAGCTACTATGGTAGCGTTAGCCTATTCACTCAAAAAGTGATCACAAGGCTTACTTGAAGGCGGGAAAGTCGCCTCCTAAGCATATTACAGCTTTTTCTGCAAAAGCAGTTGCAACATTGTGGGTTTAAAAAATGATGCTTCTTTGGAGCAGATTTGCAAAGCTGTAACATGGTCTTCTCTGTATACTTTTCTTCAGATTTTTCACTTTGATGTTTTGCTTTTCACAATCTTTTGGCAGGAAAGTCCTTCAGGCCACAGTGTCAGCTAAATAAGAACTGCCAGAAAAAAATGTCCCTTCCTTTCCTTTACATAGACCATCTGCTTTGGTATTAATCTCATATGTTATAGATGACTGTGGACCATCATCCTTTTACGACCCCCCCCCCACCAGAATTTATGCTTACCTGGTGAATTTGTTTTGGAATTATGATGGTCCAAAGGCCCCGTCCATTTAAATTTTTGGCCAACAGTTCTAATGACATCTCTTTAGACCCTGCTTTGCCTTTCCTACCTTTCTTTCCTATTCTTGTCTATATGTTAAACTAGAGAGAGATGGGAGGTGGGAGGGTTTTAAAGCTCCATATGTTTTGGAGGACTGTGGACCATCATCATTCTGAAAGAAAATAATTAATCAGGTAAGCATAAATTCCGTTATTTAGTCCCCTTTCCTGTAATTGTTGGTTCTCCAATTTCCCTGTTTCTATAAATTAATGGGACACCATGTTTAAATGTAGGTTTCTGGATGAAATTTATTTTCTCAAAAGAGAAAATATATCTGAACTTCACAGTAGGTGGTGCTGTTGGTTAAATGCAAAAAACACTCAAAAAGTACAGTGAAACCTCTGCACTGTATAAGTAATCTTATCTAGTGAACAAAAATTGATTTTGAGTGCGCCTAAGTATTTCTAGAAAGAAAATAGCTTTGTCTGAAATTGCATGAACCAAAATTTCTTTGATATTATTTGTTTTTAAGAATCTCTTAAATGATTATGTGGTTGGTTTTATAGTTTATTTTTTTATTTTTATTTTAAAATTCTCTACAGATACTTAATTTATTCCTTTCATCTAATGGTTTAAAAATATTTCAATTTGATAAATGGATACTAAATTGCTATTGATTTAATTTAGGGATTAATACATATAAACAGAGAAACACTCTAAAAAATTTCAAAACAAAAATATTTTACTAGTTTGTCATAATACAAAAAAAATATATATAAGGGCTAATACAATTTGATTATATGTTAAAAAGCAAAGGAAATATATTTGTTTGTTATTAAAACCTGAACAAGATTAAAACGGATCCGTTTATTGAATGACTATTAAAACTATACAGCTGCTAAAACGATACATAAATCTGATATCTACCAACTTTTATCAATCAGAAATGAGTAATTCTATTATTGGTATAGTTGTTACACAGTTGTAATTTATATAGTGTCTGTCTGACACGGCTTGAAAAATGTTACCAAATGCTACAATAGTGATAGATTAATTTTTGTGTTGGAATCCATGTTATATGTGTCAAAAAATAGTAATAACGAATCTCTACAGAAATAATAAATCTTTCAGTATCTCAATACAAAATCTTGTAAGGATATATGGTAAAGGCTGATTTATAGTGGTAAATGCACAATATTTGCAGAGAAATACAGGATAATGATATCTTAATTCCTGAAATACATATAAATAAAAACTGCCACAGATTATATATGACTGGCTATGTTTTATGTTTCTCTTGTTAAGTGTATCCAGTCCACGGATCATCCATTACTTATGGAATATATTCTCCTTCCCAACAGGAAGTTGCAAGAGTCCACCCACAGCAAAGCTGCTATATAGCTCCTCCCCTAACTGCCATATACAGTCATTCTCTTGCAAGCCTCAACATAGATAGGAGGTCGTGAGAGTCTGTGGTGATTTATACTTAGTTTATTCTTCAATCAAAAGTTTGTTATTTTTAAATGGCACCGGAGTGTGCTGTTTTTCTCAGGCAGTATTTGGAAGAAGAATCTGCCTGCGTTTTTCTATGATCTTAGCAGACGTAACTGAGATCCATTTGCTGTTCTCACACATTCTGAGGAGTGAGGTACTTCAGAGGGGGAATGGCGTGCAGGTTTTCCTGCAGATAAGGTACGTGCAGTAAAATATTTTTCTAGGAATGGAATTGACTAAAAATATACTGCTGATACCGAAGTAATGTAAGTAAAGCCTTAAATGCAGTGATAGCGACTGGTATCAGGCTTATTAATAGAGATACATACTCTTATAAAAATGTGTTTTAAAACGTTTGCTGGCATGTTTAATCGTTTTTTAACGTACATTGGTGATAACACTGTAATGTTGGTATAGCCTTAAATGCAGTAAAAGCAACTGGTATCAGGCTTATTAATAGAGATACATACTCTTGTGAAAATGTGTTTTAAAACGTTTGCTGGCATGTTTAATCGTTTTTAACATATGTTTGGTGATAAAACTTATTGGGGCTTAAGTTTTTTCCACATGGCTGACTTAAATTTTGCATAGAAACAGTTAACTGAAGCTTCCCACTGTTGTAATATGAGTGGGAGGGGCCTAATTTAGCGCTTTTTTGCGCAGTTAAAATTACAAAATGAATTATCCAGATTCCCTCAGCAGTCCCATGAATACTACAGGACATTTCTAAAGGGCTAAAAAGACTTCCAAAATCGTTTATAGGGAAGGTAATCCACAGCTCTGCTGTGGTAGTTTTGTTGTGTCTGTTTTTTTTTAAAAAAAAACGTCTATGTCGTTTTTTTGATCTGTTTTTTGCATTAAGGGGTTAATCATCCATTTGAAAGTGGGTGCAATGCTCTGTTACCTTATTACATGTACTGTAAAAATTTCGTTTGTTTTACTGCCTTTTTTTACTGTTGACAAAATTTGTTTCTCTTAAAGGCACAGTAACGTTTTTTATATATTTGCTTGTTAACTTGATTTAAAGTGTTTTCCAAGCTTATTAGTCTCATTATTAGTCTGTTCTAACATGTCTGACATAGAGGAAGCTCTGTGTTCATTATGTTTTAAAGCCATGGTGGAACCCCATCTTAGAATGTGTACCAGATGTACTGATTTCATGTTAAACAATAAAGATCATTTTTTGTCTTTATAATCATTATCACCAGAGGATTCTGTCGTGGGGGTAGTTATGCCGACTAACTCTCCCCACGTGTCAGACCTTTTGACTCCCGCTTTAGGGACTCACGCTCAAATGGCGTCAAGTACATCAAGGGCACCCATAGCGTTTATTTTACCAGGGGATTCTGTCGAGGGGAAAGTTATGCCGATTAACTCTCCCCACGTGTCAGACCCTTCGACTCCCGCTTCAGGGACTCACGCTCAAATGGCGCCAAGTACATCAAGGGCGTCCATAGCGTTTATTTTACAAGACATGGCAAAGGTGGTGAATAATACTCTGGCAGCAGTATTAGTCAGACTACCTGAAATTAAAGGAAAGCAGATAGCTCTGGGGGTAGATACAGAGCATACAGACGCTTTAAGAACCATGTATGATACTACCTCACAATATGCTTAGTCTGTGGGTGATTTTTTTGACTCAGGGAAGATGATTTAACCTGATTCTGATATTTCTACATTTAAAATTTATGCTTGAGAACCTCCACTTGTTGCTCAGGGAGGCTTTGGCTGCTCTGAATGAATGTGTACAATCGCAGGGCCAGAGAAATTGTGTAGACTGGATAAATAATATGCAGTGCCGGTGTGTACTGATGTTTTTCCAATACCTAAAGAGGTTTACTAATTTTTTTTTTAATAAGGAATGGGATAGACCAGGTGTGCCGTTCTCTTCCCCTCCTATTTTTGTTAGAAGAATGTTTTCTAATAGTTACCACCAACACGGGACTTCTGGCAGACAGTTCCTAAGGTGGAGAGAAGAGTTTCTACTCTAGCTAAGCGTACCACTACCTCTGGCGAGGACAGTTGTGCTTTTTAGATCCAATGGATAAAAAAATGTTTATTCAACAGGGTTTTATCCTGCAGCCCCTTGCATACATTGCTTCTGTCACTGCTGCTGCGGCGTTCTGGGTTGAGTCTCTTGATGAGGCTTTACAGTTAGCGACTCCATTGGATGAATATATTTGACAAGCTTATGCTAGCCAATTCCTTTGTTTTCTGATGCCTTTGTTCATTTGACTAGACTAACGGCTAAGAATTCTGTTTTTTACTATACTGGCGCGCAGAGCGCTATGGCTTATATCATGGTCAGCTGTCGTGACTTTAATAAATAAGCTACTTAACTTCCCTTCAAGGGGCAGACCCTATTCGGGCCTGGTGTGAAGGAGATTATTGCTTATATCACTGGAGGAAAAGGTCATGCCCTTCCTCAGGATAGGAATCAAGGGCCAAAAAAAGGTCTAATTTTCGTGCCTTTTAAAACTTCAGGGCAGGTGTGGCATCCACTTCCTCTAAGGCAAAACAAGAGGGAATTTTTGCTCAGTCCAAGGCGGTCTGGAGACAATCGGACCTGGAACAAAGATAAGCAGGCCAAGGAGCCTGCTGCTGCCTCTAAGGCAGCATGAAGGAACGGACCCCTATCCGGTAACGGATCCTATAGGGGGCAGACTTTCATTCTTCGCCCGGGCGTCGGCAAGAGATGCCCAGGATCCCTAGGCATTGGAATTTATATCCCAGAGATATCTTCTGGATTCAAAGATTCCCCCCCCCCAAAAAAAAGGGGAGATTTCGCTTTTCACAATTATCTGCAAACCAGATAAAGAAGGAGGCATTCTTACATTGTGTACGAGATCCATCCAGTTCCAAGAGAGGAACAGGGACAGAGTTTTTACTCAAATCTGTTTGTGGTTCCCAAGGTGAGGGAACCTTCAGACCTATTTTGGATCTAAAGATCTTAAACAAATTCCTCAGAATTCCGTCATTTAAGATGGAAACTTTTCGTACCATCTTAACTATGATCCAGGAGAGTCAATAGAGGACTACAATGGATTTGAAGGATGCTTATCCTCACGTGGTGATGCATAAAGATCACCTTCGTTTTTCAGGTTTGCCTTTCTAGACAGGCATTACCAGTTTGTAGCTCTTTCCTTTGGGATATCTACAGCCCCAAGAATCTTTATGGAGGTTCTGGGGTCGCTTTGGCGGTCCTTAGGCCGCGGGGCATAGAAGTGGCCCCTTAATTAGACGACATCCTGATACAGGCGTCAAACATCCAAGTTGCCAGGTTTCATACGGACGTAGTACTGGCATTTCTGAGATCACATGGGTGGAAAGTGAACAAGGAAAGAGTTCTCTATCCCCAATCTCAAGGGTTTCCCTCCTAGGGACTCTGATAGATTCTGTAGAAATAAAAATTTACCTGACGGAGTCCAGGTTGTCAAAGTTTCTAAATTTCTGCCGTGTTTTTCTTCCCATCCGCGCCCTTCGGTGGCTCAGTACATGAATGAAATCGGCTTAATAGGTAGCGGCAAGGGACATAGTACCGTTTGCACGTCTACATTTCAGACCGCTGCAACTATGCATGCTCAGTCAGAGGAACGGGGATTACACAGATTTATCCCCCTGTTCAACCTGGACCAAGAGACCAGAGATTCTCTTCTCTGGTGACTGTGTCGGGTCCATCTGTCCAAGGGTATGACCTTCCGCAGGTCAGATGGGACAATTGTTACAATGGATGCCAGCCTTTTTAGGTTGTGACTTACATCAGCCATCAAGGGGGAACAGAAGTTCCCTAGTGGTGTTAGAAGTCTTACAATAATTCACTGGACAGAGACTCACTCTTGTCTATCAGCTATCCATATCCCAGGTGTTGAGAACTGGGAGGTGGATTTTCTAAGTTGTCAGACTTTTCTTCCGGGGGAGTGGGATTTCCTTCGGAGGTCAAGACCAAGCAGGAGAGGGCTTTGGTGTTTTTGACAGCGCCTGCGTAGCCACGCAGGACCTGGTATGCAGATCTGGTGGACATGCCATCCTTTCCATCACGACCTCTGCTTCTGAGACAGGTCCCTCTACTTCAGGGTCCTTTCAACCATCTAAATAGAATCAATCTGAGATGGACTGCCTGGAGACTGAACGCTTGATGTTATCAAAGCATGGCTTCTCCGAGTCAGTCATTGATACCTTAATACAGACATGAAAGCCTGTCTCTAGGAAAATTGAACATAGATATGGTGTAAATATCTGATTGTTATGAATCCAAGGGTTACTCATGGAGTAAAGCCTGGATTCCTAGGATATTATCTTTTCTCAAAGATGTTTTTGAGTAAAGGGTTGTCAGCTAATTCCTTAAAAGGGACAGATTTTTACTCTGTCTATTTTTTTGCACCATCGTCTGGCAGGTATTCTAGATGGTCAGGCATTTGGTCAGGCTTTGGTTAGATCCAAGCCTGTGTTTAAAACTGTTGCTCCACCATGGAGCTTAAACCTGGTTCTTAAGGCTCTTCAAGAAGTTCTGTTTGAACCTTTTTTGTTCCATAGATATCAATCTTTATCTTGGAAAGTTCCTTTTGGGTAGCTATTTCCTCGACTCGTAGAGTCTCCAAGTTATCTGTGTTACAATGTGATTCTCCTTATCTGGTCCTTCGTACGGATAAGGTAGTCCTGCGTACCAACCTGGGTTTTTTCCTAAGGTGGTATCTAACAAGAACATCACTCAAGAGATAGTTGTTCCATGCTTGTATCCTAATCCTTCCTCAAAGAAGGAACGTCTATTACACAATATTGGACGTGGTTTGTGCTTTAAAGTTTTACTTACAAGCTACTACAGTTTTCATCAAACGTTCACCTTGTTTGTTGTCTATTCTGGACAGAGGAGAGGTCAAAAGACTTCAGCAGCCTCTCTGTCTTTTTGGTTAAAAAGCATAATTCATTTAGCTTATGAGACTGCTGGACAGCAGCCTCCTGAAGGGATTGCAGCTCATTCTACTAGAGCTGTGGTTTTCACTTGGGCCTTTTTTTAAATGTGGCTTCTGTTGAACAGATTTACAAGACGGAGTCTTGGTCTGCGCTTCATACTTTTTCAAATTTAACAAATTTGATACCTTGCTTCTTCGGAGGCTATTTTTGGGAGAAAGGTTTTTTTTTTTACAGGCATTGGTAACTTCCGTTTAAGTACCTGCCTTGTCCCTCCCATCATCCGTGTACTTTAGCTTTGGTATGGGTATTCCATAAGTAATGGATGATCCGTGGACTGGATACACTTAACAAGAGAAAACATAATTTATGCTTACCTGATAAATTTATTTCTCTTGTAGTGTATCCAGTCCACGGCCCGCCCTGTCACTTTAAGGCAGGTAATTTTTTCATTTGAACTACAGTCACCACTGCACCCTATGGTTTTTTCCTTTCTCTGCATGTTTTCGGTCGAATGACTGAATATGGCAGTTAGGGGAGGAGCTATATAGCAGCTTTGCTGTGGGTGGACTCTTGCAACTTCCTGTTGGGAAGGAGAATATATTCCATAAGTAATGGATGATCCGTGGACTGGATACACTACAAGAGAAATAAATTTATCAGGTAAGCATAAATTATGTTTTTTACAAGAGTGATTTTCTTGGGATCCAGAGTTTATTTGCCCTGGGCTTAAAAGCAATGATTCCTACATTTGTGTTCCATTGGAAAAGTAGTTATTAATGGATAATTCTGTGTATACCGGTATACTGATAAGTGGAGCTGGGTACGTCCTTAATGGCCTAGATTGTCTTTTCCTCCCCTTATTTTAACTGCAGACCCCAAATGGTACTCCACCTGTGAGCTGCTTGAGAGGTGTTAGATATCGTACTGTCTGGCTTCTGTCAAGGCTACATTACCCTTTCTTGCTCCTGTAGCAATGTCAGTTGGTTGCTCCCGCAACGATGTCCTTATTGCTTATAAGTTAAGCTCAGCAGTTGTAAATCCAAAAGCTAATACTTGTAGTATTATCGATCCTAAGAGCAGATTGTATAACGCGTTTTGGCTGTAACCTGCAGCCTTTTTCAAACAAACTGCTTCTTTACGGCTAGATTTAGAGTTGGGCGGTAGCCGTCAAAACCAGCGTTAGAGGCTCCTAACGCTGGTTTTTACCGCCCTCTGGTATTTGGAGCCAGTCATTAAAGGGTCTAACGCTCACTTTCCAGCCGCGACTTTTCCATACCGCAGATCACCTTACGTCAATCGCGTATCGGATCTTTCTAACGCCGGTATTTAGAGTCGTGGCTGAAGTGAGCGTTAGAAATCTAACGACAAAACTCCAGCCGCAGAAAAAAGTCAGTAGTTAAGAGCTTTCTGGGCTAACGCCGGTTTATAAAGCTCTTAACTACTGTCAGAGCCTGTACCTTTTAGGACCCAGCGCAGTTTCACCTTGTCCTGCCTACCTAACTAATAAAACACCTGAGATCACAGGCCTCTGTGCTTAGTATTTTGTATAGCAGTTTCAGAGCTGCTGTTTCTCTAAGCTCTCTAAACATTTTGGATTACAAATATTCTACAGCTTTTTCTAACAACTGAAGAGTTATCTTTAACACTTCCTTCTGCATCTATCTGATGTCTTGCATGCAATAAGGAACTTTGTATTTTGGACAGTTCAACTACTTATAAACCTTCTGGAGTCCGTTAACCCTGACTGTTAATATTGTTATTCCTCCTTTTCAGCAGCAAGGACATACCTACACTCAATCTGGTAACTGTGCAGGAACAGACAGGACTATTTCACTCTGTCTCACTACCTAACAGCTAACCGCAATTCCGCAGCTTTACCTGCTTCACTGACAACTCCTCTCACTCAGCGGACAGCACGGAAGTCAGACGCAGTAGCACACAAGCGCTTAGGAGAAGCGTTACACACAGGGACAACTCCTGCAATCTCTGTAATTATTCAGCCACAGGAATACCTAGCACAGCATCCGGAGTCACAGTAAGAGTATTATCTAATAGACTATACTTATAACAAGAAGTTTTCCTTACTGTGTTGTAAAGTAATTTCAGTCAGATTCCTGCCTAACGGTTGCTCTTGCTTCTAATAGAGACTATTTCTAATACTAAGTTAATTCTAACTTTCTTAAAACCCTCTTGGGGATTCAAAGACTAAATTCATTTCCCTGCTGCAGTTTGCACTTTTCCCATAGTGCATCTTGGCATGGAGCTGATACAAAACTAATCTATTTGCATATAGATATATACAATTACAGTCTTAAATTCTGCAGTTGTGCTCCTAAACCATTTAGCACATTATTTGCTCTAAGAGAATATTAGAGTAGCATTACATAATACTAAGCCTCACCAAATGGAGCCAGCAGAAATTCCGCAACTCATCTATAACCTCACACAGAGGGTAGACCAGATTTCTCAGGCGGTTAGAGACCTTCAAGTCGAGAACCAATCACTACGTGATATAATAAAATAATCTATTAATTTAAAAGGTGCTCATGACACACTACCCGAACCACAGGTCTCATTACCAGATACCTTTTCTGGAAACAGAAAAAGCTACAAACAGTTAAAAAATGCTTGTCATTTGCTTTTCAGTCTCCGCCCTCGCAGATACCCAACAGATATAATTAAAGTCCTTTCTGTTGTCTCCTTTCTCTGCGGAGAACCTAGGTCTTGGGCAAACAATCTATGTGAACACCAAGACCCTATAATGTCTTCACTCAGCCTCTTCTTCGACAACTTGGATGAATTGTATTTGGACAAAGATGTTCAATTAACAGCAGAGACCATGATGAGAGACCTTAAGCAAGGGAAAAGGCCTGTTGAGGACTA
>NC_069510.1:46604030-46666406 GCF_027579735.1 Bombina bombina | reverse complement strand
CCAGGGTGTTCCATGGCGCCCAGCGGCATGGAATGTCCTAGGCCTTAGTGCCGTTGCGATTGCATGGAATGTAATGTCCTTGGCACCATCAGGGAGCGACTTGGCCGTGGCATCGTCGGGACGACATGTCCTGGGCCCTGGCATCGTTGGAGCATCACGTCCTGGGCCGTTGGCTTCGTCGGGGCGACACGTCCTGGGCCTTGGCGTCGTCGGGCGACACGTCCTGGGCCTTGGCCGTTGTCGGGGCGACACGTCCTGGGCCTTGGTGTCGTCGGGATGACGCCCTGGGCCATGGCGTCGTCAGTGCGACACGCCCTGGGCCTTGGCATCGTCGGGGGCAACACTCCCTGGGCCCTTGGCGTCGTACGGGGCGGGGGCAACAAGTCTTGGGCCTTGGCGTCATGGGGTCGACACGTCCCTTGGCCTTGGCCGTCATCGGGGCAACACGTCCTGGGCGTGGCGTCGTCGGGGCGACACGTCCTTGGCCTTGGCGTCGTCGGGGCATGGAATGTCCTGGGCCTTAGTGCCGTTGCGATTGCATGGAATGTAATGTCCTTGGCACCATCAGGGAGCGACTTGGCCGTGGCATCGTCGGGACGACATGTCCTGGGCCCTGGCGTCGTTGGGGCATCACGTCCTGGGCCGTTGGCATCGTCGGGGCGACACATCCTGGGCCTTGGCGTCGTTGGGGCGACACGTCCTGGGCCTTGGCGTCGTCGGGGCAACACGTCCTGGGCCTTGGCGTCGTCGGGGCGACGCCCTGGGCCATGGCGTCGTCGGTGCGACACGCCCTGGGCCGTGGCGTCGTCGGGGCGACACGCCCTGGGCCCTTGGCATCGTCGGGGCAACACTCCCTGGGCCTTGGCGTCGTCGGGGCGACACGTCCTGGGCCTTGGCGTCGTCGGGGCGACACGTCCTTGGCCTTGGCGTCGTCGGGGCGACACGTCCTGGGCCGTGGCGTCGTCGGGGCGACACGTCCTAGGCCTTAGCGTTGTCGGTGCGACACATCCTGGGCCTTGGCGTCGTTGGGGCGACACGTCCTGGGCCGTGGCGTCGTCGGGGCGACACGTCCTGGGCCATGGCGTCGTCGGTGCGACACGCCCTGGGCCGAGGCGTCGTCCGGGCGGACACGCCCTGGGCCTTGGCGTCGTCGGGGCGACCACTCCCTGGGCCTTGGCGTCATCGGTGCGACACGCCCTGGGCCGAGGCGTCGTCGGGGCGACACGTCCTGGGCCTTGTCGTCGTTGGTGCGACGCGTCCTGGGCCTTGGCGTCGTCGGTGTGACGCATCCTGGGCCTTGGCGGTCGTCGGTGCGACACATCCTGGGCCTTGGCGTCGTCGGGGCGACGCGTCGGGCCTTGGCGTCGTTGGTGCGACACGCCCTGGGCCGTGGCGTCGTCGGTGCGACACGCCCTGGGCCTTGGCGTCATCGGTGCGACACGCCCTGGGCCGAGGCGTCGTCGGGGCGACACTCCCTGGGCCTTGGCGTTGTCTGGGAAGACACGTCCTGGGCCTTGGCGTCGTCGGGGTGACACGTCCTGGGCCTTGGCGTCGTCGGTGCGACACACCATGGGCCGAGGCATCGTCGGGGCGACACGTCCTGGGCCTTAGCGTCGTCGGGGCGTCACGTCCTGGGCCGTGGCGTCGTCGGGTGACACTCCCTGTGCCTTGGCGTCGTCGGGGCGACGTGTCCTGGGCCTTGGCGTCGTTGGGGCGACGCGTCCTGGGCCTTGGCGTCGTCGGGGCGACACGCCCTGGGCCGAGGCGTCGTCGGGGCGTCGCGTCCTGGGCCTTGGCGTCGTCGGTGCGACGCGTCCTGGTCCTTGGCGTCGTCGGGTGCGACGCGTCCTGGGCCTTGGCGTCGTCGGGACGACGCGCCCTGGGCCTTGGCGTCGTCGGCGTGACGCATCCTGGGCCTTGGCGTCGTCGGGGCGACGCATCGGGCCTTGGCGTCGTCGGTGCGACACGCCCAGGGCCGTGGCGTCGTCGGGGCGACACAAACTGGGCCTTGGCGTCGTCGGGGCGACACTCCCTGGGCCTTGGCGTCGTCGGGGCGACACGTCCTGGGCCTTGGCGTCGTCGGGGGCGACACGCCCTGGGCCGAGGCGTTGTCGGTGCGACGCGTCCTGGTCCTTGGCGTCGTCGGTGCGACGCGTCCTGGGCCTTGGCGTCGTCGGGACGACGCGCCCTGGGCCTTGGCGTCGTCGGCGTGACGCATCCTGGGCCTTGGCGTCGTCGGGGCGACGCATCGGGCCTTGGCGTCGTCGGTGCGACACGCCCAGGGCCGTGGCGTCGTCGGGGCGACACAAACTGGGCCTTGGCGTCGTCGGGGCGACACTCCCTGGGCCTTGGCGTCGTCGGGGGCGACACGTCCTGGGCCTTGGCGTCGTCGGGGCGACACGTCCTGGGCCTTGGCGTCGTCGGTGCGACGCGTCCTGGTCCTTGGCGTCGCGGTGCGACGCGTCCTGGGCCTTGGCGTCGTCGGGACGACGCGCCCTGGGCCTTGGCGTCGTCGGCGTGACGCATCCTGGGCCTTGGCGTCGTCGGGGCGACGCATCGGGCCTTGGCGTCGTCGGTGCGACACGCCCAGGGCCGTGGCGTCGTCGGGGCGACACAAACTGGGCCTTGACGTCGTCGGGGCGACACTCCCTGGGCCTTGGCGTCGTCGGGGGCGACACGTCCTGGGCCTTGGCGTCGTCGGGGCGTCGCGTCCTGGGCCTTGGCGTCGTCGGTGCGACGCGTCCTGGTCCTTGGCGTCGTCGGTGCGACGCGTCCTGGGCCTTGGCGTCGTCGGCGTGACGCATCCTGGGCCCTTGGCGTCGTCGGGGCGACGCATCGGGCCTTGGCGTCGTCGGTGCGACACGCCCAGGGCCGTGGCGTCGTCGGGGCGACACAAACTGGGCCTTGGCATCGTCGGGGCGACACTCCCTGGGCCTTGGCGTCGTCGGGGGCGACACGTCCTGGGCCTTGGCGTCGTCGGGGGCGACACGTCCCTGGGCCTTGGCGTCGTCGGGGCGACACGTCCTGGGCCTTGGCGTCGTCGGTGCGACACGTCCTGGGCCTTGGCGTCGTCGGTGCGACACGTCCTGGGCCGAGGCGTCGTCGGGACAACACGTCCTGGGCCGAGGCGTCGTCGGGACGACACGTCCTGGGCCGAGGCGTCGTCGGGACGACACGTCCTGGGCCGAGGCGTCGTCGGGACGACACGTCCTGGGCCGTGACGTCGTCGGGGCGACACTCCCTGGGCCTTGGCGTCGTCGGGGCGACGCGTCCTGGGCCTTGGCGTCGTCGGGGCGACGCGTCCTGGGCCTTGGCGTCGTCGGGGCGACGCGTCCTGGGCCTTGGCGTCGTCGGGGGCGACGCGTCCTGGGCCTTGGCGTCGTCGGGGCGACGCGTCCTGGGCCTTGGCGTCGTCGGGGCGACGCGTCCTGGGCCTTGGCGTCGTCGGTGCGACACGCCCTGGGCCGTGGCGTCGTCGGTGCGACGCGTCCTGGGCCTTGGCGTCGTCGGTGCGATGCGTCCTGGGCCTTGGCGTCGTCGGGGCGACGCGCCCTGGGTCTTGGCGTCGTCGGGGCGGCGCGCCCTGGGCCGTGGCGTCGTCAGACCGACGCGCCCTGGGCCGTGGCATCGCGCTCAGCGTCAGAGGGCGACGCGCCCTGGGCCATGACGTCGTCAGAGGGCGACGCGCCCTGGGCCGTGGCGTCGTCAGAGGGCGACGCGCCCTGGGCCGTGGCGTCGTCAGAGGGCGACGCGCCCTGGGCCGTGGCGTCGTCAGAGGGCGACGCGCCCTGGGCCGTGGCGTCGTCAGAGGGCGACGCGCCCTGGGCCGTGGCGTTGTCAGAGGGCGACGCGCCCTGGGCCGTGGCGTTGCCAGAGGGCGACGCGCCCTGGGCGTTGCCGTGGCGACACGTTCTGGGCCGTGGCGTCGTCAGAGGGCGACGCGCCTGGGCGTTGCCGTGGCGACGCGTCCTGGGCGTTGCCGTGGCGACGCGTCCTGGGCGTTGTTGGGACAACACCGATTACTTTTTCTTTTCAAGTTTTCCATCCATTTTTTTTTTATTTTTTTTTTATTTTTTTTTTATTTTTTTTTTTTTTTTTTTTTAATAAAAATAAATAAAATAATTACTAACAGTTTGACCAACATTTCTAAGCTGTCTTTTAACTTAGGGTGAGTAAAATAAGCCTAATTTACATAAAATATGCAAATTTATATACTTTGAATTCTGGGAAATATAAATCATGATTCAACAGATAGTACAAAAAAGGCATTTCCCTCCTTCCCCCTCTCTAGGCCTTCTGCCTCCTCTCCTTGCTTTCCCCCTCCTTCCCCCTCTCTAGGCCTTCTGCCTCCTCTTGCTTTCCTCCTCCCTCTCTAGGCCTTCTGCCTCTCCTTGCTTTCCTCCCTCGCACCAGGTCTACTCCCTCTTCTCTCTATTTCCCTATCCAACCTGTACACTTGACTGCTCACTGCCGATACCCAGGATCAAACCCATGACTCCATGACCTGTTTACAAGCGCATCATCTCTCTGAGCCACCACGGCCAACACTTTAGGATTGAGTCTTCTATTATCTATATCATTCAGATTCCCTTACAATTGTTTAAAACAAAAACAACAAAGCAGCACTGGGAATCGAACCCAAAACACAAATGTTCAATCAACAGTGCCTTAGCTTACTGAGCTATAAGCAGTTACCCAGTATGTTGTTTCTTCTAATCTTTATAACATTTAATAAATGCTATAGGCATCACAGGGAATTGAACCCAAGAAAATAAACTATGTGTGAGCTTTCAACCACTAATCCACTAAACCATACTGATAACAAATATGTTTTTCTTTTGAACTAATAAATTTCAACTCATATATAAAGCCCACAGCTGAAATCAATCAAACATGCAAATTAGTGTTGCTAAGAATCATGGGAAATTATTATTTTCACCATAAGTTAAAAGGGGACTTCAAAAACTGCTAAATGAAACAAGAAAAAAATATTCTAAAATAAAACTGTAAGTGTGAAAAAGTAGAAAAAGATTTGGATTTGAAAAAAAAATACATTAGTTTTGTTGTGTTTATTCTGCTTTGCTACAAAATTCATAAACTACTTTTCATACAATCCATTTTGTAACAGCTGTCTGAGGGGCGTGTCTAGTGTCATAGAGACCCCCCTGATCCTATCATTGAAACCTTCAATCACAGAATTTCAATTTTTCTACATCAGAACAATTTGCCTCACAAATTCTGAAGAGATTAGTAGGACAGAGATAATGAAAATGAGGCATTTAAATTCTAATATGATGTGTGAACAATTTATTCACTACTTCCAAGCTGTCTTTTAACTTAGGGTGAGAATACTCAGCGCAGCAGTCTCTCATTTACATAAACTATGCAAATGTTTATCCATGGTTGGATGGGAAAATATGACAGCAAAGCATCATGGGACATAGAATCTCTCCCTGTGTTTAATAAGGTTACAAAATATAATATATCTTTTAATTGTATATGTAAAACTCCTTATTTTGTCACTACTGTTTGAGGATGTTATTGTTTAGTTTGTGTCTTACATAAGACTTTTTACTATGAAAATATGTATTCTTAATGGTTGAGTACATTTCTTTCATATGTATGGAAAAAGGTTTAGTGAAACAGCAAATCTTTATATGTCCCTTTTATTTATCCTATTTCTATAGGTTATTGACCATAAAAATGACCTTCAGATCATTTTCTTGAAACCAATGTCTCTTGAAAACATTAGATAACTAAATACAGACTCAAATTTCAACAATGAAAAGTCAAATAAACCAGCCAGTATATCCAAAATGGCAACCAATGAGAACCATTGAAAAATAAAACCATCTGTAATTATTTTCTGTTTAAAAACGTCTTTATGAGAAGTTTCAAGAAGTTTTTTTGACATAGGGTGAGGATACGCAACAGGCTTTTATTAACATATAAAATGCAAATATATGTATGTATGCTAATAAACAGAAACTAAGACCAGCAAAGTATCATGGGAAATGTAGGCTCTCCCTAGGTTAAATCAGTTTAAAATATACTATATTGTATAATCTCACTAAATAATGGAAATTATAACTAGCTGCTAGGTTGGTGTTGTCTTTTATTGGTTATTATATGAAGAGATTAAATTAATATGAGATTGAAGCACAAATGATCTCCTTTTGTAATATCTGTCTCAGGGGCGTGTCTAGTGTCATAGAGACCCCCCTGATCCTATCATTGAAAACTTTGATCGCAGGATTTCAATTTGTTTACATCAGAACAATTTGTCTCACTAATTCTAAAGAGATTAATAGGACAGAGAAAATGAAAATGAGGCATTTAAATTCTAAAAATATGCTGTGTGAACAATTTCTGCACTACTTCTAAGCTGTCTTTTAACTTAGGGTGAGGATACTCAGCGCAGCAATCTCTCATTTACATAAACTATGCAAATGTTTATCCATGGTTGGATGGGAAAATATGACAGCAAAGCATCATGGGACATAGAATCTCTCCCTGTGTTTAATAAGGTTACAAAATATAATATATCTTTTAATTGTGTATGTAAAACTCCATGTGTTTTTGTCACTACTGTTTGAGGATGTTATTGTTTAGTTTGTGTCTTACATAAGACTTTTTACTATGAAAATATGTATTCTTAAAGGTTGAGCACATTTCTTTCATATGTATGGAAAAAAAGGTTTAGTGAAACAGCAAATCTTTATATGTCCCTTTTATTTATCCTATTTCTATAGGTTATTGACCATAGAAATGACCTTCAGATCATTTTCTTGAAACCAATAGATAACTAAATACAGACTCAAATTTTATCAATGAAAAGTCAAATAAACCAGCCAGTATATCCAAAAAGGAACCCACTGAAAACCATTGAAAATTAAAACCATCTGTAATTATTTCATTTTAAAAACGTCTTTGTGGGAAGTTTCAAGAACTTTTTTTGACATAGGGTGAGGATACGCAACAGGCTTTTATTAACATATAAAATGCAAATATATGTATGTATGCTAATAAACAGAAACTAAGACCAGCAAAGTATCATGGGAAATGTATGCTCTCCCTAGGTTAAATCAGTTTAAAATATACTATATTGTATAATCTCACTAAATAATGGAAATTATAACTATCTGCTAGGTTGGTGTGGTCTTTTATTGGTTATTGTATTAAGAGATTAAATTAATATGAGATTAAAGCACAAATGATACTCTTTGTAATAGAAGAATTTGACTTCTATCTCGATAAGATAATGAAAAATAGTTTATCTTAAGAAACTTATAGTTTGGGTGTCCAATTTCATCACTCATGAAATAATATTTTACAGCTTCTGCCATTAAGCAAAGCATTTAGGTTCCTACAAATGCATCTACTTGGGAGGCCTATAACACTGGCCATTAAGTCTCACTTAAGCTTAGGGAGACTTTTAATAAATAAACCTACACTAGGCACAGAGTGTCCTTAAGATCTAAAGACCACTTTTCTAGTCACTCATAGGGCTCCATGTACTAAGCCGTCAATTCATCCGTCATTTTAGTCGCGGCTAAACTCGTCGTTACTCGCCGCGGGCGAAATGGTGTCCGCTGTAGCTATGTACTAATAATCCCACAACAAATAGACACCTCTAGCCCGCCGCGAGCAGTGGCGGAATATTGATAAATTTGACGCCTCGCTCGCCGCGAATAAGCTGATGTACTTAACTTTCAGTTCAATTGTCTGGCCAATTGTTAACACGTGACATGTAAGGTGTCATGAACGTCATAGTAGAAGCGGGAATAGAATTTTGCTCCTATAAATGGACAAGTTTTCTAAACAACTTTATTATTGTTCCAAAATTTTTGGAGAGTAATTACAGAGCGCTCGTTTTTGAGATCTTTATTTACTATTTCGATATGGCTTCATCTGGATCTGAAACCGCTTCAAAATCCAAGAATCCTCACTTTTCTCATCAGCAACATGGGTACAGTCTATGGCACCTAGGACATTGGGCATCCCAGCCATCCTATAGAAATTTGACTTGATAGATTGCCATTCTTCAGGGGTAGATGGCAAACAAACATATCGATGAAAAATAACCATCATAGCCCCTATTACTTTGGATAAGTGGCGTGAAAAAGCAGATTGACTCATTCCAATAATGACGCTAGAAACTGCCTGAAAGGAGCCTGTTGCAAAAAAATGCAATGCCGCTAATAGTTTGAGAAGTCCCGGAATAGCTTGTGAACGAGCAGTCATCGGCTCCAAATGATCTTCAATCTCTCGATACAGGTGTAATATCGATTCACGATCAAGCCGGAATCTTTGTATGATCTCTCGGTCAGAAAGGCCGTGCAAACCAACCCGTGGAAGGAATACACGGGGGACTCGAACTCTCCTTCTTCTAACCAATCGATTAGCTACATTTCCAGTATTCTGTCTTCTAGCCCGGATTCGCATCAAACGGAGAATAAACAAAAACAGAATTCTCTCCATAGCTGCTGAAATGAACAATGTAAGTACAATGCTGATATTACTGCCTTTTATATATGTCTAGACTGGCGTCTAGAGTGACTTTCCTATTGTTTTGTACCTTGCCCGCCACCTAAAAGGTGGCGAGGCAAAAATAACGAGGTGGGAGCGGAAATTGACGCGAGCGGACAAATAGATTTTTTAGTACATTCGTTTTTGGCGAGTTGGTGGTCAAATGTGTCTAATTACAGTAAAAAATGGAGAGGTAGCGAGGTATGGCGGATAAGTACGCTCGCAATTTTAAAGATGCGAGTTTTTACATAATTGACGGCTTTGTACATATCAGTTTGCGAGTTTGGGCGCGAGATTTGTTGCGGGTAGCTCGCTGACTGCTTAGTACATGGAGCCCATAGTCACACATTTACAACAACTAAGCAAGCCCAATCAATAAACCAATTTAGTCATAAATATAATAATCCAAACATTCTCAATTAACCACCACTGTGTGCTCAGAACAAAGCGAGCACATGCCCATAAAAGAAGTAAAACTAAACTTAATCATTAAATTCTATATCATGTCTTTGGGAGAAATTTCAAGAACATTTTTTGGCATAGGGTGAGGATATGCAACAGGCTTTTATTAACATATAAAATGCAAATATATATTTATGCTTGTAAACAGCAGCTAAGACCAGCAAAGCATTATGGGAAATGTATACTCTCCCTAAGTTAAATCAGTCTTTAAAATATTCTTTATTGTACAAACAACCAAGACATAGATTATAAAGATGTTTTAGTGCTGTCTCTTTATGGCAAATTATTATTATTTAAAAAAAACTAAGTTAGTTTGTGATGTACACAAAATTTTATTTTTTTATTAAAGAAACCTTTAATCTGCATAAAACCCGTAAAGTTTACTACAAGAACTAGCTTTGGTTTTCAAATTACATCACTTAGGATAAGCCATGTCATGGTTTTCTCTCCAATTACCCAATGGCAACTATATATGGAAGGCCTATAACACAGGCCATTACGTCTCACTTAAGCTTAGGGTGACTTTTATTATGCAAAACCTACACTAGGCACTACCCATTAAAAGGAGTAGCCATGATAACCAGACAGTCCTTTCTAGTCACTCCCAAATACACGTTTTCAACAACTAACTAAGCCCGATCAATGAACCAACTCGGTTACCAATTTAGTCAAAGATACTATATATCAGTCAGTTAATTGACCTACTCTTTCTCTGGGAAGAACCCTTTTTTGCATTATTTATGGCTGCTGGTTAGGTTCTCTAAATACTTCACTCAGACAATAACAACAAATGTCATTCAAACAAAGCACTTAGATAGTGCCAATGACAACTACCTGGGAGGCCTATAACATAGGTCATTAAGTTTCACTTAAGCTTAGGGAGACTTCCCATGCATAACTCTACACTAGGCACTACCCATTAAAGGGAGTGGCCATGAGAACCCAAGACAGTCCTTTCTAATCATTCCCATATTCCATAACAACTAACTAAACCCAATCAATAAGCAAATCAAATTATCAATAAAGTCAAAAATACAATAATCCAGCCAGTTAATTGAATCCCATCTTTCTCAGTAAAAAGTCAAATAAACCAGCTGGTGTAATCAAAACTGCTTGCTTAGATAAATGCAAGCACACAAGCAAGAGAGAATATGTCACATATTTTCTCATATCTCAGATAAATAAAAACCAGTCCAAACAACTATAAACGTATTAGCACGTCTTTGTGAGAAATTTCAAGAACTTTTTTGGCATAGGGTGAGGATACTCAAAAGGCTTTTATTAACATATAACATTTAAATATATATTTATACTAGTAAACAGCAGCTAAAGCCAGCAAAGTATTATGGGAAATTTATACTCTCCCTAAGCTAAATCAGTCTTTAAAATATACTTTATTGTATAATAACCTAGGTAGAACTTTCAAAAGATAAAAAAAATGTAAGTTGATTTATTATGGTTTAATGTAAGCATGTAAAAGATATTAAACTAAATTGTGATATAAACAATATAATCTCTATAAAACTACCTGGGAGGCCTAAAACACAGGCCATTATATCTCGCTTAGAGAGACTTGTAATCTGTAAATGTACACTAGACACTCCCCATTAAAAGTAGCAGTCATGAGAACCAAAGACACTCCTAGTCACTCCCATATATACAACTATCTAAGCCCAATCAATAAACCAATCCAGTTAAAAATACAATAAACCACCCAGTTAATCAGACCCAATCTTTCTTAGCAAATAGTCAAAACCAACTGAAGTATCCAGTATAACAAAAGCACATGCAAGGAAGATTATCTAAACTTTTTTCTCATATTTCAGATAACTAAAACCAACCATAAGCGTTCTAGGATCACTAACATGTCTTTGTGAGAGTTTTCAAGAACTTTTTTGACCTAGGGTGAGGATACTCAACAGGCTTTTATTAACATATAATATGCAAATATATATTTATACTAGTAAACAGCGGCTAAGGCCAGCAAAGCATTATGGGAAATGTATACTCTCCCTAAATTAAAATCAGTCCCTTTAATTTTATGTAAAGAGATTAAGTTGTTTTAAAATATAATTTTATCCCTTGGTGACAAATAGGTTTCTACTCCTTTGATCTCAACAAAATGTTAAGAAACAATTTTTAGTATCATTATTGGGTCTATTTTTGATTATCCAATTACTTCACACAGCAAATACATATATATTTTTTTTTTTTTTTTTTGTTCTCTACATACAAACAAAGCTCTCAGAAAACAATAATGACAATTACTTGGGAGGCCTAGAACAAAGGTCATTACGTCTCTATTAAGCTTAGGGAGACTTTTGATACATAAACCTACACTAGGCACTACCCATTAAAGGGAGTGGTCATGAGAACCAAAGACATTTCTTTCTAGTCACTTCCATATACACAACTAACTAAGCCCAATAAAATAACCACCACTAAGTGTTCAGAATGATGCAAATACATGCAAGGAAGAATATCTCACATATGCTCCACAATTCAGAGGTAACATTTGCCCTTAACAATCTTAAATTCATCAGCAGCATATCTTTGTGAGATATTTCAACTTTTTTTGACATAGAGTAAGGATACTCAATAAGCTTTCATTAACATAGAAAATAAACTAACTAAAGATAATTCACTAAAATGAGACAAACAGCCTCTGTCCACACCTTTTAAAGGAAAATGTTTTTCCTAAATACTTTATTTCAATTAAGGTGATGGTTTGTTTCTAATACACTATCAATCTAATTTACTTTATGTTAATAAGTCACTTCATAAACATTAACATATAAGTGTGTGTGTGTGTATTTATATATATATATATATATATATATAGTACTAATAAAGTATGTGAATTTAGAGTTAAAAGCAAAGCATCATGGTAAATGTGGTACATACAAAAATATGGTTAATAAGGTTTGATTTTGTTTGTAACTTTATTGTCTCTCTTTACATAAAAAGAGCATTTATCCTTTTTCACCTTCATCAGCACAACAGGGTTGTACACACACGCTGCCCATATGGTCAAATCTCTCCAGTAAAAACTTGAAAACTATATTAAAGAGTTAAGATATCCACAGCTTTTCCTTATCTCTGGAAAGAGTATAAAAAAACACACTTTACGATTCTAGATAATATTAGGAAACACAATATTATAACGGTTTCTGAAACATTTCTAAGCTGTCTTTTAACTTAGGGTGAGGATACTCAGTGCAGTAGTCCCACATCTACATCAGCTATGCAAATCTATATTCATTGTTGTATGGGAAGAATATATCAGTTCTACTGATACTACAAAAAGAGATTTTCTCCCTCCTCCTTATTTACTCTTCCAACCAGGCAGTACATATACTGTTCATATCATTAAAGGGACAGTACACTGTAAAATTGTTTTTATATGAATGTATTTTCAATTACTTGTTATACCAGCTGCAGAGTATACAATGTATGAGAAATTGCATTTTCAGGTTTATTTGTGTATATGAAGTAGTTGGTTTTGTGCTTTTAAACCACAGCCTATTACAATGGGTTAAGCTTCAGGTAATATCAGATCTCATTATGTTATCACTTTGTGTACACACACTTGCTTCTGTATCTTATATTTGTCTGAAAAACTGAAGCACAAATGTAGAGAGAACAATGGAAAATGATCACGTTATTACTTTACTATCCTGCACCCCACTGGGAGTGTCATTTCTTCTGCTGGCTGTGTTTACTTAGGCTATTCAATAGCATAGACTCCAGTATCAAAACTTTCAGTATAGGTTGGGATACCACAATCTATATCAGCTATTTCAAAGGCCAAAATAAGGGTAAATGAGCTACTTGTAAACAATTTAATACACCCTAGCAGGTAAGCTGGATCATTGGGAACAATTTAAAGGACCAGTCAACACAGTAGATTTGCATAATCAACAAATGCAAGATAACAAGACAATACAATATCACTTAGTCTGAACTTCAAATGAGTAGTAGATTTTTATTCTGACCATTTTAAAAGTTATGTCTTTTTCCACTCCCCCTGTACCATGTGACAGCCATCAGCCAATCATGAATGCATACACGTACCATGTGACAGCCATCAGCCATTCACAAATGCATACACACTTATTCTTGCACATGCTCAGTAAGAGCTGGTGACTCAAAAAGTTTAAATATCAAAAGACTGTGCACATTTAGTTAATGGAAGTAAATTGGAAAGTTGTTTAAAATGACATGCTCTATCAGAATGATGAAAGTTTAATTTTGATTGAGTGTCCCTTTAAATGGGAGAACATTTTTGGGTGAACTGTCTCTTTAAGTTCCACCAAAACTCTGAGCCACCACAGATAACTTTTTAGGATTGGGTTTTCTAATATCTATATCATTCTGATTCCTTTAAAATATAAAAACAAGCAGAACTTGGAATTGAACCCCAAACACATATATTCTAACAGCAGTGCTTTAGTTTACTGAGCTACAGTTACTTAATTAGCTTGTTCTTCTAATCATTATAATATTTCATAAATGCTTTAACCCTTTAAGGACACAGCTTTCAGTTTGCTCAATTGTTTTATGACGGAAAAATTCCGTCATATGTCCTTAAGAGGTTAAGCAGCACAGAGAATTTAACCCAAAAAAATAAAGAATTGGTGACCTTTCAACAACTAATCCACTACACCATACAGGCTGACAACAAAAATGATTTTGTCAACTCAATGTCAACTCATCATGCACACAGCTGAAATTAATCAAACATGCAGATTAGGTTTGCTAAGAATCATGGGACATGTTTCTGTTCACCATAAGTTAAAAATGGACTTCAAAAGCTACTAAATGAAATGGTGAAACATTTTAATTAAATCTGTGGGTTAAGTTTTAAATGCTTGGTTCAGGTTTTATAGCAGGTGCATGAATTCTGTTTGTGGCTATGTTTTTGTTTGTGTTATAGTTTTCTATAGAAACTGCATTTAGTTACCAATCACGACATAAACAAATTCTATAGACATTAAACTTATAAATACAAATAAAGTGTGATAACCAATTTAAAGAGTTATTAAGAACCCTAATATCCACAGCTTCTCTTTATCCTCTGTAGAGAAAATAAATAATCTTCCAAATCTTCTACTAAAGAGCACAAGTCTATATTAGTTTTACATTGCCTGTTGTAGCGGTTTCTGAAACATTTCTAAGATCTCTTTTAACTTAGGGTGAGGATACAGAGCACAGCAGTCCCTCTACATAAAATATGCAAATGTATATTCATTGTTGTAAGGGGAAAATATTTCAGCAAAGTATCATGGGAAATGTAAGATACTATATTATATATAGCAGCCCTTATATACGTTTGGCTATATTATTATAAAGAGTTGTCTTTTTAATACTTGCGCATGAAATTCATTTTGTTTGGAAGAATACACAGAAATATTATCACACCAATCATAGTTTTGCTAATGCCTAGAAGGACAACAAATGACCGACACAGAGAAGCTTAAAACTCCACTGATGCCAGGACACCACGCCAGTCCCTTGACTTAAGACACCAACCAGGGATCCCCAGACTCTGCTAGATAGAGTTCAAGATGACACCAGATCATCCTTACTACCACCATGTGCAATGCAGAGCAGGTACTACACCCAATTAAAGCCAAAAGCATAAAAAACTATGATTCTTTGACCATTCACTTGTAAACAGTTGACACATAAAGGAAACCTATAACCCACACTCTATTAAGCTTAGAGAGACCCCTTACAAAGTACATCAAAGTCAAAATGTGTTGGCGTTATTATGTAGAAGACTAAAAAACATGGGTCAATGTACAAGTCCCAATATTACTTAATAGAGACCCTTTAATAAAACTTGCAAATTACGATGAGCAGCAAAGCATCATGGAATAAATTCACATAATTAATTAAACCCAAAACATACTCTGAAAGATCAGGCCTCTAGTTTATTAAGATATTAAGATATCAAAGCCTACACAGGTAAGTGGTTCTTGTAAGCCACATTACATTTAGATTACAACCATATCATTTAAAGCCTGGTTTATCAACAGATGGGCTTTGACAGTCCTCCTGGGGGGCCACAACCTGCAATGCCACCACTGCAAGCTGTGACAGGCTTGCCGCTCCACACAATAGCGGGCGGTCTTGTCAGAGTGCCAGTGCACATATAGCGAAAGTTCAGTGGGAGGACAGCGTGGGACAAGGAGCAGATAGAACTGGACCTGGGCACCGCAATTAAGTGATATTAGCCTACTGACACCAATGCATTATGTTACATATATAAATATACATATACACTACAGGGCCCTGTACACATCCGGCTAAAATTTACTGGGCCTTGAGTTCATTTGGGTTGAGAACCACTATTTTAAAGAAATTTAACATACTGTGAACCAAACCTGAACTAAAAGATCAGGCACTAATATATTTAAACACAGCTGACACAATAGCACTGTTTCTTCTAATCTATACAATGGGTAGATTATCACATTATTATTTGAAGAAAACTAAGATTATATGCCCTTCTCCCCCCTTTGTCTGCAGGTTTGCACAAGCATCAGAACGCGGCTTCCCTGTCCTGTTCTCCACCTCTTAGGTGCAGAATTTAAATCTCCTTGGTCTCGTCCAACCGGGGAGATTGACAGCTCCTGCCCACACGTGATTGGCTGTGTACAAGCAGGGGGCAGGGTTGCACTCGAAGTCCCCCCCTTTCTGCCTGTGGATGATAAATAGAGCCCTAAGCAGATATATGAGCATTCTCTGATAACTCTAGTCAAATATTCACTAGAACACATTGTATAAAGCATGTACAGCAAACATATCATGACCTCTTGTTTAATGTATACAATCTCTAGATTACCACCTTATAAAAAAAATCACTCTACTAAACAATGTGGGTTTGAGAAATAAACTTTACTATAAATAACTATAACATTAACTTTTTAACATGTCTGATACTAAACAAATATGCAAATAAGTTATACAATAAAGCATGGAATTTTTTCTCACCATATTTTAAAACCAGCTTTCAAAATGCCAAAATAAATTTTGATTAAAGAGGAAACAAATATATATTGTATGATTATTGCTTAGAATGTAGTGCATATTTTTTGGTGTTACTAATATATAGATCTTATTAGCTTTCAGTATGAGATAAAATGGTTTAAAATGAAACATCCTTTTCTTAAAGTTTTACACAAAAATGATAAACAGAAACACAAAAGATGATTGGGTTTGTCCACAGTTGAAAAACATAAAGTTTTATTGATCTTTTTGAAACAGCTGAATGTCTTCGTGAGAGATTTCCAGAACTTCTTTGCACATAGGGTGAGGATACTCAGTACAACAGCATATAACATGCAAAGATCATGTTTGAAAACAGCAAATAAGTTCAACAAAGTATCATGGGAAATATAACCTCTCCGTAAATTAAAGGTACAGTCTAGTCCAAAATAAACTTTCATGATTCAGATTAATTTTATCACCAATTTTGTTTTGTTTTATTGATATTCTTAGTTGAAAGCTAAACCTAGGAGGTTCATATGCTAATTTCTAAGCCCTTGAAGGCTGTCTCTTCTCTCAGTGCTTTTTCACAATTTTTCACCACTAGAGGGTGTTAGTTCATGTGTGTCATATAGATAACACTGTGCTCATGCACAGGAGCGAGCTGCACTTAGTCTTATGGTGCGGTCGGGCCGGGCTGTGACTTTACAGCTGGCCCGATGCGCTGAGTAAATATAACAGACCCGCTCAGCAGAGAGCGGGTCTGTGAAACAGCGTTTTTTTTTTTTTTTTTTTAAATTAATAGGGGAAATTATGTTTTATAAATGTTTGGCTAATATAATGTTATATAATTCTGCACTATGTGCAGAATTATATAACATTATTGTTAAAGTTTACTGACACATGAAATAACTGTGTTGGTTGTGCAAAACAAGGGAAAGGGTAATAAAGGGATTATCTATATTTTAAACCAATAAAAATTGTGGTGTAGACTGTCCCTTTAACTTCCTAGGTTTAGCTTTCAACTAAGAATACCAAGAGAAAAAAGCAAAATTGATGATAAAAGCAAATTGGAAAATTGTTTAAAATTTCATTCTCTATCTGAATCATGAAAGTTTATTTTGGACTAGACTGTCCCTTTAATCAAATTTTTTTTAGATTTGCTCATTATCAAAAACTAAATGGGAATCTATCAGGTCAAGTGCTAAGTACATAACCCAAATATAGAATAACCTAACATCAATTGATGTTTCCTGAAGCCACCTTAGAAAGATTTTATAATTACTAACATCTCTTCAATTCTTAAAAAGTTGGGGCAACAGTTCTGCAATATTTTTAAGCTGTCTTTTAATTTAGGGTGAGAATACACAGCACACTAGTCCCTCATCTGCATATAATATGCAAATTTATATTCATGGTTGTATGGGAAAAATAACATCTCCCTTAATAAGGATGCAAAATACATTTGATCATTTAATTGTACATAAACATTAAAAAAATCTATCAATTTTGTGCATACTATTGTAATTATTTTTTTAAGAAACACAAGTAATGTAATTTGCTTCTTGTATTATCTATTTATTGTGATTATCCACAGAGACAGCTCTGATCTTTAAGATATCAATTTCATCATTTTTTTCCTATCAATTATGATTTGATAGTTGATTCATGTTGCAAATTCCATTTGAATCAAGTAATTATACCTTAGCTAGATATTTTACCAAACTTTTCTTAGTTGACATTTTCTGTTATTCAATAGAATGGGTTTTTATGAAGTTCTGCCTTTTTTGTATGATATTTCCAAAGCTTCTTTACACTTAGGGGGAGGATACTCAGTGCAACAGCCTTTTATTAATATAAAATATTGAAATATATATTCATGTTTATAAACAGAAGTAATATCCACAAATCATAGGGAAATATAACTTCTCCCATAGTTAGGCCAGATTTTAAATACACACTATTATGCAATCCCACAGAGAATGCTAAAAACATATATACAAATGTAACTTTAGTTGTTCTGTTAGATTACAAAGTCTTGTTTTATTGTGTTTATGAAGTTTGTGTGTATGGGTGTTAATTAGATATGATATTAAGATCTTCAGCTGTTTTATAAACAATAAACTTTATTTCAACAAAAAAAAGGTTTAGCATATTACACAAACATCTTTAATCTCCAGGGGACCAGAAATAAAGTGTTGTTTTTTTGTTTGTTTTTTACAAAAACATTTCTTATATTTTTTATGGCTCCAGCTTTGACACTTAATTTTTTTTAAATTCTTTATTAAATACATAAAATATATAAATGACAGTCATAACGTTCATACAACAATGTGACGCAGCACAGTTAAATGACAGCGGCGCAGTACAAGGCTTACACATAAATTTTTGCATTGCATTATTATAAAAACAGTGTAATACAAAGCTTTCAACTTTATTCTTACAATCATTCATCTCAATAAATCATTTAGTTTGCATTATAGAAAAACATCTGTGGTGGGGGGACGGGTGGGGGGACGGTGTTGGGGCTGGGGCGGTGGAGTGGACAAGGGGCATTGAGGGTAGGACTAGGGCTGTAATGAGATGTGGCGGGGACTGAAGTATGGAGGGGCAGGAGGGTGTTAAGTCCTCCTCCTCAGGGCCATAGACGATAGAATAGTCTCTGAGTAGGTTATGAATCAGATTGTGACAGAGTGGTCTTCCTCTCATTCCTCAGTATCAGATGATTCCAAGGAAACCATAACACACCATTGACACAGCACATCAGGTGCCATGCATCATTTACAGTGTCCATAGTGTGTGTGCCTGGGTACAGTCCATAAAGTACTGAGTGCATAGACAAATGTCTCCTCTGTACAGAGTCTCTTAGCTCTAATTCATACAAAAAGGCCTGGGCAAGAGGGCATTCCCAGAATACATGCAGAGCTGTTTTTTTCACAACACAGCTGGGGGGACAGTTTCTGTATCTGAAAAGTCCTCTTGTGTGCATTAAAGACCTGAGGGGTAGCCCCCCTGAATATAGCCACCTAAGCAGTGTCCTTATGCATGTTGGTGAGTCTCTCTGAATAAATGTTCCTCAATGCAGTTTCAGCTGCCTGGGAAGGCAAACCTGTAATAGTCTCTATCACGTCCTCGCTCTTTATTGCCTTGTAGATCACCTTAGGAGTCCATAGGTCCCTCCAGATGGTGCTCCCTTACAAACTTGCACACATCAAGGTAGAGTATTTCAGTAGTAGGGATAGGACATCTCCCATTTGTCCCAGTTAAAGTCCCTCCATAGAGGCAGAAGGGAGAAATGAGCAAAACCAAAATCCCAGGATATTAATGTGGTCTGGCCAGATGGGGAAGGGCAATGGATCAGGAGTTAGGTGCCAATCTACAAAGAGCATCGTCCCCAACTTCCCGTAGTTGACCTTTGCATCTGAAGCTTTGGCGAAGTCCTTACATGTCTGGATGAGACTCGTCACCGACTGATGATCAGCGCAGAAGATGGTGACGTCGTCAATGTAGAGCGAACACTTAAACTTGTATCTACCGGGTCCAGTAAGGTGATCCCTCTGATCTCTGGATTCCATCTGATGCAATCGGTGGAGAACTCTATACAACAGAAAGAAGGAGAAGTGAGAGGGCAGCCTTGTCTAACCCCAAACCGCACTGGGGAGGGGTCAGTTTTCTAGTCGTTCACCTGTACTGTACAGAAAATATCATTATACTTCAGGCTGACATAAGGGCAGAACAGATCTCTCAACCCAAACCTAAGAAGTACCCTCCCATAAAACAGCGAGAGACACAATCAAAGGCCTTCTCCTGATCTAGACAGATCAGGGCCGCACGGGTGTTGCAGTCCTTGATGTAATGGACCGTGTCAATCATAAGGGCAAGACTATCTGCTATCCTGCAGACAGGTATGCAGCAGGTCTGATCTGGGTGAATTAACTGCCCTATAACCTTCTTCAGCCTGTTTGCCATAACTTTAGCTAAGATCTGTTAGTGCACATTAAGGAGAGAGAATGTCCACCAGTTTTTAAGGTCACAGCTCTTCCCCACTGAGAGACCATCACTGTCTTGAGTCTTACCTGGCTTAAAGGATTTAGCGGTAGAGAGCAGTTCATCGTCAGTAAGGAGGGCCCTCCATGGAGGCGGTACCTGTGGGATCAATGGTGTTAGTGATACCTGACAGGAATCTATCCACTGCTACTTCATCTGTATCATTGGGAGAGTAGAGGTCCCTGTAGAAGCGTGTGACAACGTTGAGGACCCCCTCCTTTCCTTGCTTCAGTACACCGTCTCAATTTTGCAGCTCAGTCAGGGATGTGTGTGCGGTGTGGAGTTTCCTGAAAAATAAATAGTTACATTTCCCACCCTTCTCCGGGTTATCCACCTTGGTACAGAAGATGATTCTCCTGGATTCCTCCTCAAAGTGCGCTTTCAGACGCCTCTTGGTCTCCTCGAGTTCCTCACTCATGTGCCCTCCGCAGAGTTGGAGATCCTGAAGGGACTGCAGACAGTTCTTAAGGCTCCTAAAGTCACTCCTTCTCTCACTCACCAGGCGTCTGCTCTTAACCTGAAAGAAAGTACAAATTTTTAATTTAACAAACTACGACCACTGAGCTACAATGAGGAAGGCACACATCTCCTTTCTCCATGGGATTTAAGCACTCCTCAGCTCCTTATTATTATACTATATCCTCCCTTTAGATGTTTGGCTGCTCTGGAAGTGAACAGGAAGTTGATCCTGGAGCACACTGAGCCACCGGGGCATCTCCAAGTGTAATTCACAGAGCCTTCCCCTATGGTACCTACAGGGTCCATAGAGGATGCCTCACTGATCATCTCCCTCAGTAGTCTGGATGTCACATCCAGCTTGGCAGCTGGGAGAGAGCTACGCCCACCCTCCTCAATCGGAGGGTCCAGGAGGTCGCAAGCTGCAGTCTGAGGCGTACAAATTGATGGGCCTAATCGGCTCCCCTGCCCACAAACCGTCTACTAAAAAACAAGTAGCCGCAGATTAGTTTGTGGACAGTCTCAACTGTGAAATGATCACCCCTGATCAAAATGGCTACCCCAGCATTCCTGCAGCTGTTCCCCCCCAGACCACTAGGAGGGGCCGTGAGACGACTGCCCAGACAAATGCCTGTAGGACTGAGAAAAAGGTAAAGAAAATTCCTGCAACATGTAGATATCACATTTCTGAGACATTAGAATGGTAAAAATGCTCTGATGTCTATACACATCTCTTTTACTCCTCACATTATTGGAAAACACAGTAAAACTACCCATAAGGAAAAAGATAAAAAAGGGTGAACAGACAGTCACATTAGTTACCCATCTCCAGTTCTAGCTGGGGTTCACCTCCTCCTGGCTGGGCTGCATCCACTGAAACTGTGGTATATATATGATGTCCTCAATACCTCTATCAGGCTGTGCTGCTCTGAGAGTGTAGCTGGGTCATCCAAGGGCGTCAGGGAGTCCACGTTGTGAGCCATAGCTTTTTTCATCCTCTCAATTAATACATGGTCTGGAGGGAGGCTGTCATCTCTGGGAGCCTTCTTGTTGGTGTCAGCCTTGGGGCTTCCCTGGCTCTTGAATTACTTCACTTAAAAGAAATTATTTATTTTTTTATTAAGAAAATATATCATATTTATAATAAATAAAATGTAAAATATCACCACGATAAATGTAAAACAAAAAACAATGCAACAAATTCACATGACAAAAAAAAACTAACCCTAAGAGACTAAAGAAACCCAAATATTATCCCTTAATATTGTCCCTCAAAACTAACCTAACACTAACCTTCACCGAGCCCACTAAACCCTAACACCTAAAACATTTCCCTAAATACTGTCCTTCAGCTATCCATATAAACCCTCACGCTCATCTTATAAAAAACCAACAACCTAGAGCATTAGAAAAAAATAATAACTAGAACATTAGATCATTCAAAACAGTGCTTAACAGTAAACAATCCCCTATATACAAAATTATTTACCCCAGTGTTTCCACTTCTTTGTTTTCCAGATACTTTCAGAGTCAACTATTTCCAACCTCCTTCTATCAAGATAAAAATACAAAGGTAACCTTCCGCTGATCATATGAACACAAGTATCCGCATCCATTACATCCTTCTTAAAAACTTAAATATTATGAACCTCCTAAAGTTTCTTTTACACAACAAGCTAACAACCACATCACCTTTCACTGAATATTATCTGCACCACACAAGTCAAACAAAACCATTTCAAATGTAAATAATCTAATTCCTGTTGAGCCCATAATTATTCTTCCAAATGCCTTCCATACATTCCTTACATACTCACAGCTTCACAAAACATGAACCACATTCTCCACCTGACTACATTCTTCCATTGGACAACAATCAGAATCAACTAACCTTCCAAGCTTTTGAAATTTTCTTGTAGGTAGGGTGACCATATTGCCGCTTTAAAAAGGGACACATATGAAAAATACATATGTCAGGGCTGTTTAAAGAAATGTTTTAAATAATGTTCCATTACAGGGAGTGCAGAATTATTAGGCAAATGAGTATTTTGACCACATCATCCTCTTTATGCATGTTGTCTTACTCCAAGCTGTATAGGCTCGAAAGCCTACTACCAATTAAGCATATTAGGTGATGTGCATCTCTGTAATGAGAAGGGGTGTGGTCTAATGACATCAACACCCTATATCAGGTGTGCATAATTATTAGGCAACTTCCTTTCCTTTGGCAAAATGGGTCAAAAGAAGGACTTGACAGGCTCAGAAAAGTCAAAAATAGTGAGATATCTTGCAGAGGGATGCAGCACTCTTAAAATTGCAAAGCTTCTGAAGCGTGATCATCGAACAATCAAGTGTTTCATTCCAAATAGTCAACAGGGTCGCAAGAAGCGTGTGGAAAAACCAAGGCGCAAAATAACTGCCCATGAACTGAGAAAAGTCAAGCGTGCAGCTGCCAAGATGCCACTTGCCACCAGTTTGGCCATATTTCAGAGCTGCAACATCACTGGAGTGCCCAAAAGCACAAGGTGTGCAATACTCAGAGACATGGCCAAGGTAAGAAAGGCTGAAAGACGACCACCACTGAACAAGACACACAAGCTGAAACGTCAAGACTGGGCCAAGAAATATCTCAAGATTGATTTTTCTAAGGTTTTATGGACTGATGAAATGAGAGTGAGTCTTGATGGGCCAGATGGATGGGCCCGTGGCTGGATTGGTAAAGGGCAGAGAGCTCCAGTCCGACTCATACACCAGCAAGGTGGAGGTGAAGTACTGGTTTGGGCTGGTATCATCAAAGATGAGCTTGTGGGGCCTTTTCGGGTTGAGGATGGAGTCAAGCTCAACTCCCAGTCCTACTGCCAGTTTCTGGAAGACACCTTCTTCAAGCAGTGGTACAGGAAGAAGTCTGCATCCTTCAAGAAAAACATGATTTTCATGCAGGACAATGCTCCATCACACGCGTCCAAGTACTCCACAGCGTGGCTGGCAAGAAAGCGTATAAAAGAAGAAAATCTAATGACATGGCCTCCTTGTTCACCTGATCTGAACCCCATTGAGAACCTGTGGTCCATCATCAAATGTGAGATTTACAAGGAGGGAAAACAGTACACCTCTCTGAACAGTGTCTGGGAGGCTGTGGTTGCTGCTGCACGCAATGTTGATGGTGAACAGATCAAAACACTGACAGAATCCATGAATGGCAGGCTTTTGAGTGTCCTTGCAAAGAAAGGTGGCTATATTGGTCACTGATTTGTTTTTGTTTTGTTTTTGAATGTCAGAAATGTATATTTGTGAATGTTGAGATGTTATATTGGTTTCACTGGTAAAAATAATTAATTGAAATGGGTATATATTTGTTTTTTGTTAAGTTGCCTAATAATTATGCACAGTAATAGTCACCTGCACACCCAGATATCCCCCTAAAATAGCTAAAACTAAAAACAAACTAAAAACTACTTCCAAAAATATTCAGCTTTGATATTAATGAGTTTTTTGGGTTCATTGAGAACATGGTTGTTGTTCAATAATAAAATTAATCCTCAAAAATACAACTTGCCTAATAATTCTGCACTCCCTGTATAAGAACCCTGAGATATGTATTTTTCATATGTGTCCCTTTTTAAAGCGGCAATATGGTCACCCTACTTGTAGGCAAACACCCATGCACAGCCATCCATGATACAACTTTCTGTCTATTTACTATCATTTTGTCAGTCACATTCTTCCATACCTGCACTCTCTCAGACTCAGTCAAACCCCCAATCACATGTTATTTCTCCCTCTCAATGCCATTACTTTCTTACTATCACACAACACAGCCTTTAAAACATTCACCAACTGATACTTTCTAAAATATTTTTCTATCCGAACATAAAACCATGGTGATGCAAAACAATTAGGCTTCCTATTAGCCCTAACACACAACCCAAATCTTCATAACACCCAACCAGCAGCCTATACCCCATCATACACCCTGCAATGCTATCTTTCATACTCAGCTTTATACACATATTTACATACTTAACCATCAAAAACCTCTTAATATCAGGTACATTTTTCCCTCCCTTGTCCTTCACACACACAATCTTTAACTTACTCAACTTCTCCTTTACAGAATTCCAGAAAAAACACAAATACTAATCTTCCTCCAACTCTTATCAGGAACTGGAAACACACCACTCACATATAACAAGATCAGAACCAACACAGCTTTAATTACTAACACCTTACCTTCTAAACTTAGAGTCTTTCGAGAACAAAAGTCAATTTTCTTTTCCACTTTCTCACACATTCTGCCAACTTTCATCTCCTTTCAAATAATCATTAAACTTAATTCCAAGCACTTCAAGTGCACCCTTTTGCACAGGCCAGCACATTTGTCCTAATTCACCTTAATACCACTTGCCATACAAAAGCATTTAATTTGAATTGTTGCTCTCATCATCTATATACCTTAAAACTTTTAAACTTCTCCCATTACTTCTAGGAACATCCACCTCTAATCAACTTATCACCCCTTTCATTTCAGAGACATTGGAAAGGTAAAAATGCTCTGAGGTCTATACACATCTCTTATATTCCTCTCATTAATGGAAAATACAGTAAAGGTACCCATCAGGAAAGAGATTAAAAAAGGGTGATATAGACATTAGTTACCCATCTCTGGTTCCGGCTTGGATTCACCTCCTCCTTGCTGGGCTGCGTCCACTGGAACTGTGGAGTATCTATGATGTCCTCGAATACCTCTATCAGGCTGCATTGCTCCGAGAGTGTAGCTGGGTCATCCGAGGGAGTCAGGGAGTCCACAATGTGAAGCATAGCTTTTATCATCCTCTCATCGATTACATGGTCTGGAGGGAGGCTTTCAGCTCTAGGAGCCTTCTTATAGGTGTCAGCCTTGGGGCTTGCCTGGCTATTTCTTCACTTAAAATAAATTAATTTTTGTTAACACCATCACTCCAAAGGATTCATCTACCTACAGTATCATTCTTAGACACCTTAAAAAATTACATTCTGAAATCGCCTTTTTGCAAGAAACACATTTATCAATGAAGGAAGTCCTAAAACCTAATACTCACTGGGTGGGGGAGGTGATAGTATCCCTATCGATTGCAAGGAAAAATGTGATGGCTATTTTGATGGGTAAAAATGTGGAATATAAAAATATTTTTTATTATGATGACCCAGAGGGAGGTATGTTATATTAAAAAATAAAATTAAAAATAATATTTATACATTATGCAATCTGTATGTACCTAATCAGCTTAATCCCAATATTTGGAACTCCCTTCAAAGTAAAATACTAAATACTGTAGAAGGTCACCTTATCATAGGAGGTTATTTAATATGGTACATCAATTTCCCCTGGACAGTTTAAAACAAGAAAAAAATTTAAAACTAATAAGGATAAAACTGAAAACAGACAATTCAGGAAACTTTATAATAATTTGGGAGTTAGAGACATATGGAGAGAACAAAATACGGACATGAAGGGTTATTCCTGTATGACCAAAAAATATAACTCACTCTCAAGAATAGATTTATTTCTAGTTAGCAATAGCTTAATTAACACTCAGCTAGATTACGAGTTTTGCGTTATGATTGAAAAAGCAGCGTTATGGCCCAGAACGCTGCTTTTTCCTTAACGCTGCTATTACAAGTATTGTAGGTATATGTGTACCGCACACCTTTTAGCCCGTCATGCAACGTTAGTACCGCACTTTTAAAAAAGTCCTTTTTTAATGGGACTCCCATAGCGCCGGTATTATGAGTTTGCCTGGGAGGCCAAAAACTGAGCGGTACAGCCTATACTGACAAGATCTGTACCGCCATGTAAAGTCAGTAGTTATGAGTTTTATGCTACAAATCTGTAACATAAAACTCATAACTAAAGTGTTAAAAAGTACACTAACACCTATAAACTACCTATTAACTCCTAAACCGAGGCCCTCCCGCATCGCAAACACTATAATAAATGTATTAATCCCTAATCTGCCGCTCCCGACATTGCCGCCACTATTAAAATGTATTAACCCCTATTCCGCTGCTCCCCGACATCGTCGTCACTATAATAAACCTATTAACCCCTAAACCGCAAGCCCCCCACAACGAAATATACTAAAATAAACTATTAACCCCTAAACCTAACGCCCCCCCTAACTTTATATTATAATTACAATTTCACTGTCTTAAATTGAATTAAAACTTACCTGTCAAATTAAAGGGACACTAAACCAAATTTCTTTATTTCATGATAGAGCATGCAATTTTAAGCAACTTTCTAATTTACTTCTATTATTAAATTTTCTTCATTCTCTTGCTATCTGTATTTGAAAAAGAAGGCATCTAAGCTAAGGAGCCAGCAAATGTTTGGTTCAGAACCATGGACAGCACTTGTTTATTGGTGCTGTCCAATCAGCAAGGACAACCCAGGTTGTTCACCAAAAATGGGCAGGCATCTAAACTTACATTCTTGCTTTTCAAATGAAGATAGCAAGAGAATGAATAAAAAATGATAATAGAAGTAAATTATAAAGTTACTTAAAATTACATGCTCTATCTGAATCATGAAAGAAAAAAATTGGGTTCAGTGTCCCTTTAAATAAATTAATTTTAAACTACAATTAAACTAACTACCAATTAAATTAAACTAAACTACACATTAAAAAAATCCTAACACTACTTTACTACTTGCTAAAATCCTATTGGCTGTTCCAATCAGCCAATATGATGAGAGCTCAATCCTATTGGCTGATTGGAACAGCCAATAGAATTTTAGCAGCTCTAATCCTATTATTATTATTATTATCAGGTATTTGTAGAGCGCCAACAGATTCCGCAGCACTGTAAACATAATCTGTGTACAGGATAGCTTTTTTTGGGGTCAAGTGGGTAGAGGGCCCTGCCGAGAGTTTCACTGTTGTAGTCGGCTCTTATGAAGCGATCTGTAAACAGCTGGGCCCATAGGCTTACAATCTAAGGTGTTCAAGGGGAAAGCAATGGCGTTAGGAAAGGTTAGTGTTGGTTGTATGCATCCCTGAATAGTAGAGTTTTTAGGGAGTGCTTGAAGCTGTTAAAACTAGGGGAGAGTTTTAAGGAGCGAGGCAGGGAATTCCACAAGATGGGGGCCAGTCTGGAGAAGTCCTGTAAACGTGAATGTGAGGAAGTAACAAGAGAGGAGGAGAGGAGGAGATCCTGAGCTGATCGAAGAGGACGGGAGGGAGAGTATCTAGAGACAAGTTCTGAGATGTAGGGGGGAGCAGTGCAGTTGAGAGCTTTATATGTCAGGGTGAGGATTTTATGTTTAATCCTAGAGGCAAGAGGAAGCCAGTGAAGGGATTGGCAGAGAGGTGCAGCAGATGAAGAGCGACGAGTAAGGAAGATGAGCCTGGCAGAGGCATTCATAATGGATTTAAAGGAGCTATGCGGCAGCTAGGTAGACCAGAGAGGACGGAATTGCAGTAGTCGAGGCGGGAAAGGATGAGAGAGTGGATTAAAATCTTGGTTGTATCTTGTGGAAGGAAATGTCTAATTTTAGCAATGTTTTTAAGGTGGAAGCGGCAGGCATTAGCCAAGGACTGAATGTGAGGAGTGAAGGAAAGATCTGAGTCAAGTGTGACCCCAAGACATCGGGCGTGCGGGGTAGAGGTAATGATGGAATTATCAACAGTTATAGAAATTTTGGGGGTGGAGACATTGGAAGAAGGGGGAAAAATAAGGAGTTCAGTTTTGGAGAGATTTAGCTTAAGGTAGTGAGAAGACATCCAAGATGAGATGTGAGAAAGACAGTTAGTGACTATTGGCTAATTCAAATCTTTCAGCCAATAGGAATGCAAGGGACGCCATCTTGGATGACGTCACTTGCATTGAAGTTCCAGTGTACGGCAGAGACCGTATGAAGAGGATGCTCCGCGCTGGATGTCTTCAGGATGGACCCGCTCCGCGCCGGATGGATAAAGATAGAAGATGCTGTCTGGATGAAGACTTCTTGCCGCCTGGATGAGGACTTCGCCAGCTGGATGGACCCTTCAAGCGGGACTTCAAGAACTGTAAGTGGATCATCGGGGGTTAGTGTTAGGTTTTTGTAGGTGGGTTTTATTTTTAGTTTAGGGTCTGTGCATGTAAAAGAGCTAAATGCCCTTTTAAGGGCAATACCCATACAAATGCGATTTTCAGGGCAATGGGGAGCTTAGTTTTTTTAGTTATTTTATTTGGGGGGGTTGGTTATGGGGTGGTGGGTTTTACTGTTGTGGGGGTGTTTGTATATTTTTTTTACAGGTAAAAGAGCTGATTTCTTTGGGGCAATGCCCCACAAAAGGCCCTTTTAAGGGCTATTGGTAGTTTATTGTAGGCTAGGTTTTTTTTTTTTTTGGGGGGGCTATTAGATTAGGTTTCTTATTCTTTATTTATGATAATTTGTTTCTTATTTTTTGTAATTTAGTGGGGGGGGTTTAATTTAATTTAGTTATTTTTAGTAATTTTAGTGTTTATTTTTTTGTAATGTTAGGTTTTAGTGTAAGGCAGGTTAGGTTTTATTTCACAGGTAAGTTTGTATTTATTTTAACTAGGTAGTTAGTAAATAGTTTAACTATTTACTAACTAGTCTACCTTGTTAAAATAAATACAAACTTACCTGTGAAATAAAAATAAAACCTAAGCTAGCTACAATATAACTATTAGTTATATTGTAGCTAGCTTAGGTTTTATTTTACAGGTACGTTTGTATTTAGTTTAAAATAGTTATTATTTAGTTAATAATTGTAACTTTAGTTTAGCTGTATTTTAATTATGTTAAAGTTAGGGGGTGTTAGGCTTAGGGTTACATTAGGGTTAGGTTTAGGGGTTAATGGATTTATTTAGTGGTAGTGATGTGGGAGGCCAGAGGTTTAGGGGTTAATAACTTTAGTATAGCGGGAGCGGCAGATTAGGAGTTAATAGTTTTATGTAGGTGTCGGCGATGTTGGAGGCGGAAGATTAGGGGTTAATAACTGTATGTAGGGGCGGTGATATCAGGGGCGGCAGATTAGGGGTTAATAACTGTATGTAGGTGGCAGCGATATCTAGGGTGGCAGATTAGGGGTTAATAACTGTATGTAGGTGGCGGCGATATCGGGGACGGCAGATTAGGGGTGTTTATAACTTTTTATTTCCCCATAGACATCAATGGGGCTGTGTTACGGAGCTTTTCATTCCGCGATTGCAGGTGTTAGGCTTTTTTTTTTTGCCGGCTCTCCCCATTGATGTCTATGGGGAAATCGTGCACGAGCACGTCAAAGCAGCGCTTGTTTTCGGTGCGGTATGGAGCTCAATGCAACCATTTTGCCCGCACAAGCCTGCTTTATCAAAACCTGTAATACCAGCGCTATAGGGAGGTGAAATAACGCCGCATTTGTGGCGGTCGTTAAAATCCCTATAGCGCTCAAAATTTGTAATCTAGCTGATTGGAATTAATGCATCAATTCAACCCTTCTGTTTGTCAGATCATGCTCCAATTGGATTGGCTATTTCTTGTTTTTTGTTTAAATCCTTTTTTCGCCATTTCCACTTTCCAATATTTTTACTTAAGGATTTTAAATTTAAAGAATTTTTAAATAAAAGATGGGAAGAATTTAGTTTTTTTTATCCAAGTGCATATGAAAAGACCTGAGCCAAAGCAGTTTTAACAGGCGACACTATGGCCTATGTGAATGTTTTGAAGAAGAGATTTAGGAAGAGAGAGAATGAAACAACTAACCATTTAGTCAATTCATATAATACCTTTCTTCTAACGCCTTTTAGAGAAAACTGGTTAAAATATATTAAGGTAAAAAAAGAACGGGATACCTTTTTAATATATTCCAATACACAAAAATAATTAAAATTGCAAGCAAAATATTATAGACATGGGAATAAAGTTGGCAAACGTATGGCTAGGCAGGTCAGATATCAAACTAAAACCCAAGGTATTGAGGCTATACAATTGGATGGTGTCCTGTACAAGAACCCTAAAGAAATTTCATCAGCTTTCACAGATTATTATTCAGATTTATATTCTCGAAAGCAAACTCACTATGAAAATAGATCTAAATTTTGGAAGAGAGTTAGAAATCCATCAATTTCGGACAACTATTAGCTAAAATGAACACTCCGATTTACAGAAAAGGAGATATCTGATACTATAGATCAAATCTCTCTTAATAAATCACCTGGACCTGATCTACTTCCCAATGAATTTTGCAAAATCTTAAAACCTAATATTATCCTACACCTAAAAAAATCTTTATAATAGTTATTATGTAGATGGAGAGCCATGTTCGAGCGCCTTCTCTACATCCTGGACGGGATCGTATAGGCCAATCGCTTTGTTAAACTCTGATTACAACATTTTAACATCAATTCTAGTCAAAAAAAATACAACGTTCTTTGAATCAGATTATTCATCCAGATCAGGTAGGCTTTTTGAAAGGAAGAAATGCTTTTTATGAAGATAAGAGAATTATTACTTATAATAGACTACCTTCAAACAAAAGAAACTACAGATCAGGACACGCTGGAGGATATGGCTGTTGTTTCACTGGATGCAGAGAAGGGGTTCGACTCGGTAATTCATGACCATATATTTTTCTCTTTAAAAAAATTTGGTTACCATGGCCATATTATACAATTAGTGGAAAATATTTATAAAAATTCTAAAACTTCATTAATAGTAAATGGTCATTTATCTCAGAGCATTACATTGGATAAGAGTACTGTTATTCATTGTAGCTATAGAATATCTTGCAATTACACTACGACAACAAATTGATGGTATCAAGATAGGCAAAAAAGAAGTTAAAGTTGCCCTCTATGCAGATGATCTTTTAGTATATATTACCAATCTTTATAAAAACATCACAGCTCTTACAAAAGTATTGAACAATTTACCTCATTTTCAGGATACAAGGTCAATACAACAAAATCAGAAATATTTTGGTTAAAAAAAATTCTTAATGATACCATTTGAAATTGCAACTAACTATTTTAACTACCTTGGAATTTACATATTTTAGAACTGGACATAAAAAAATTGGCACAATCTCCCTCTTTCTTTGTCAGGGCTAATATCACTCTTCAAAATGATCTCTCTTTCCAAAATGATTTATATACTGCAGAACATACCTATGTGTCTCAAGAAAAAGGACATACAAACTTTTAATTTAGATCTATCATACTTCATTTGGCAACGTAAGAAGCCTAGGATAGCGTTGAAAAAACTTTTTCTCCCTAAAAAATATGGGGGTTGGCCTTACCAGACCAAGAGAGATATAATCTGATTCTAATGGGGAAAATTGTAGTTGGTTGGATGGGATGTTTTAATTATTTCTCACATTTTGAATTAGAAGAAAATGTAAGGTATCCCTATTCACCTATTTCAATTGCTCACTGTAATCCCAAATGCCTCCATAAAACAATAGAAAAACATAATTTATGTAAGAACGTACCTGATAAATTCATTTCTTTCATATTGGCAAGAGTCCATGTACGTATGGGATATAAAATCCTACCAGGAGGGGCAAAGTTTCCCAAACCTCAAAATGCCTATAAATACACCCCTCACCACACCCACAATTCATTTTAACGAATAGCCAAGAAGTGGGGTGATAAAGAAAGGAGTAGAAAGCATCAACAAAGAAATTTGGAAATAATTGTGCTTTATACAAAAAATTATAACCACCACAAAAAAGGGTGGGCCTCATGGACTCTTGCCAATATGAAAGAAATTAATTTATCAGGTAAGTTCTTACATCAATTATGTTTTCTTTCATGTAATTGGCAAGTGTCCATGAGCTAGTGACGTATGGGATAGCAATACCCAAGATGTGGAACTCCACGCAAGAGTCACTAGAGAGGGAGGGATAAAATAAAAACAGCCATTTTTCGCTGAAAAAAATTAAACCCAAGATATAAGTTTATTCTCATAAACTGAAAAGAAAAACTTAAAACATAAGCAGAAGAATCAAACTGAAACAGCTGCCTGAAGAACTTTTCTACCAAAAACTGCTTCCAAAGAAGCAAATACATCAAAACTGTAGAAATTAGAAAATGTATGCAAAGAAGACCAAGTTGATGCTATGCAAATCTGATCAACTGAAGCTTCATTATTAAAAACCCACAAAGTGGAGACTGATCTAGTAGAATGAGCTGTAATTCTCTGAGGCGGGGCTTGACCCAACTCCAAATAAGCTTGATGAATCAAGAGCTTAACCACGAAACCAAGGAAACAGCAGAAGCCTTCTGACCTTTCCTAGAACCAAAAAATATAACAGACTAGAAGTCTTCCTGAAATCTTTAGTAGCTTCAACATAATATGTCAAAGCTCTTACCACATCCAAAGAATGTAAGGATCTCTCCAAAGAATTCTTAGGGTTAGGACACAAGGAAGGAACAACTATTTCTCTATTAATGTTGTTAGAATTCACAACCTTAGGTAAGAATTAAAATGAAGTCCGCAAAACCACCTTATCCTGATGAAAAATCAGAAAAGGAGATTCACACGGGAGAGCGGATAATTCAGAAACTCTTCTAGCAGAAGAGATGGCCAAAAGAAACAACACTTTCCAAGAAAGTAGTTAATGACCAAAGAATGCATAGGCTCAAACGGAGGAGCCTGTAAAGCCTTCAAAACTAAATTAAGACTCCAAGGAGGAGAGAGTGATTTAATGACAGGCTTGATACGAACCAAAGCCTGCACAAAACAATGAATATCAGGAAGTCTAGCAATCTTCCTGAGAAATAAAACAGAAAGAGCAGAGATTTGTCCCTCAAGGAACTTGCAGACAAACCTTTATCCAAACCATCCTGAAGAAACTGTAAAATTCTAGGAATTCTAAAAGAATGCCGAGAGAATTTATGAGAAGAGCACCATAAATTGTAAGTTTTCCAAACTCGATAATAAATCTTTCTAGAAACAGATTTACGAGCCTGCAACATAGTATTAATCACTGAGTCAGAGAAACCTCTATGACTAAGCACTAAGCATTCAATTTCCATACCTTCAAATTTAATGATTTGAGATCCTGATGGAAAAAAAACGGACCTTGAGAAAGAAGTGGCCAAGGTTGGCAACTGGACATCCGAACATGATCCGTATACCAAAACCTGTGAGGCCATGCTGGAGCTACCAGCAGCACAAACGATTGCTCCATGATGATTTTGGGAATCACTCTTGGAAGAACTAGAGGTGGGAAAATATAAGCAGACTGATAATACCAAGGAAGTGCCAATGCCACCACTGCTTCTGCCTGAGGATCCTTGGACCTAGACAGGTACCTGAGAAGTTTTTTGTTTAGATGAGATGCCATCAGATCTATTTCTGGAAGCCCCCACATCTGAATAATTTGAGAAAACACATCTGGGTGGAGAGACCATTCTCTCGGATGTAAAGTCTGACGACTGAGGTAATCCGCTTCCCAATTGTCTATACCTGGGATATGAACCGCAGAAATTAGACAGGAGCTGGATTCCGTACAAAAACAAGTATCCGAGATACTTCTTCATAGCTTGAGGACTTTGAGTCCCACCCTGATGATTGACATATGCCACAGTTGTGATATTGTCTGTCTGAAAACAAATGAACGGTTCTCTCATCAACAGAGGCCAAAAACTGAAGAATCAAGCTGAAGAGGTCTCATGTGAAAACGAGCAAAAGTGATCGCGTCCGATGCAGCAGTCATGAGACCTAGAATTTCCATGCACAAAGCTACCGAAGGGAATGATTGAGACTGAAGGTTTCAACAAGCTGAAACCAATTTCAGACGTCTCTTTTCTGTTAGAGACAAAGTCATGGACACTGAATCTATTTGGAAACTCAAAAAGGTTACCCGTGTCTGAGGAATCAAGGAACTCTTTGGTAAATTGATTCTCCAACCATGTCTTTGAAAAAACAACAGCAGTTGAATCAAGTGAGATTCTGCAGAACGTAAAGACTGAGCAAGTACCAAGATATCGTCCAAATAAGGAAACACTGCAACACCCTGCTCTCTGATAACAGAGAGTAGGACACCAAGAACCTTTGAAAAGATTTCTAGAGCTGTCGCTAGGCCAAAAAGGAAGAGCACTAATTGGTAATGCTTGTCTAAAAAAGAGAATCTTAGAAAAATTAAAAGCAATCTAGATGAATCAGAATATGAAGATATGCATCCTGTAAGTCTATTGTGGGCATATAATACCCTTGCTGAACAAAAAGCAGAATAGACCTTATAGTTCACCATTTTGATCCAAAACTGGTCTGAATAAATTAACTTTCTTTGGGACAATGAATAGATTTGAATAAAACCCCAGACCCTGTTCCTGAAACGGAACTGGCATGATTACCCCAGATAACTCCAGGTCTGAAACACACTTCAGGAAAGCCTGAGCCTTTACAGAGTCTGCTGGAATGCGTGAGAGAAAAAAATCTTCTCACAGGCGGTCTTACTCTGAATCCTATTCTGTACCCCTGAGAGACAAAATTCTAAATCCAATGATTTTGGACCGAATTGATCCAAACATCTTAGAAAAATCTTAATTTGCCCCCTACCAGCTGAGCTGGAATAAGAGCCGCACCTTCATGCAGAGTTATGAAGTTGAATCCAACTGAACCAAAAAATGTATTACCTTGGAAGGGAAAAAATAGCAATCTGGACTTAGAAGTCATATCAGCATTCCAAGATTTAAGCCACAAAGCTCTTTTAGCTAAAATAGCTAAAGACAGAGATTTAACATCAATTTTGATGATAACAAAAAAAAGGCGTTACAAATTAAATTATAAGCATGTTGAATCTAGTAAACAATGATAGACAAATCATGATTTGATACTTGTTGCGCTAAAGTTTCCAACCAAAAAGTTGAAGCAGCTGCAACATCAACCAAATAAATTGCAGGCCTAAGAAGAAGACCTGAAAATAAATAAGCTTCCCTTAGATAAGATTCAAGTTTCCTATCTAAAGGATATAAACAAGAAATACTATCTTCCATAGGAATAGAAGTACATTTAGCAAGAGTAGAGATAGCCCCATCAATTTTGGGGATCTTTTCCCAAAACTCCAATCTAATTGCTGGCAAAGGATACAATTTTTTAAACCTTAAAGAAGGAATAAAAGAAGTACCAGGCCTATTCCATTCCTTAGAAATCATATCAGAAATAGCATCAGGAACTAAAAAAACCTCTGAAATAACCACAGGAGGTTTATAAACAAATTTTACTCAACACTTCTTCAACAAAGAATGAAGGTACTCTATTTTAAATAAATAAGTAAATTTGTTATTGTCAATATCTGAGGAAGGATCTTCTGAATCAGATAGATCCTCATCAGAAGAGGATAATTCAGTATGTTGTCGGTCATTTGAAATGTCATCAACTTTATGAGAAGTTTAAAAAGACCTTTACATTAATTAGAAGGCGGGATGGCAGACAAAGCCTTTTGAATAGAATCAGCAAAAAATTCTTATAAATTCTCAGGTATACATTAGATGCTAAAAGAACAGCAACAGGCAAAGTATTATTACTGATGGACACATTCGCTGCATGTAAAAGTTTATCATGGCAACTTATTACAAACAACAGCTGGAGATATAATCTCCATAAGATTACAACAAATGTACTTAGCTTTGGTAGAACTGATATCAGTCAGCAGGATTCCAACAGTGTTTTCTGAGACAGGAACAGATTAAGACATCTTGCAAAATGTATGAGAAAAAACAACATATAAAGCAAAATTGGGGGGCGGAGCCTGACAGGAGACGAAGATGGTCGCGTAACCAAACTGCTCTGTGCAACCAGCATAACAAAGGGGCATAAAATCTTAAACAAGTAGTCCAAATGCTTCACACACTGCTACTGGACATCACCCGATCACTATAGGAGCCTCTAAGGTCAAAATCGAGGCGACACGGATCAGAGAGGAGCTACATTAGATAATGAAAGTCCCGGCAGCGGTGTGAGTAGGCGCCATCTTGGAAGAAAATGTGGAGCAGCTACATCTATACGGCACTGATAAAGTTGACTCAGAAAGCCTACAGGACGTTGAGGTATGAGAGGGTCACAAGATAAAAGGGCTATTAACCCCTTCCATGTACCAACACAATAACCGAGCGGCATACAGAAGCTGCAGATTACAGGATAGGCGCCAACACATGGCTCTATAAGCAGTTAGTGTAGCACAGCAGCAGAGCCTACAGATCAGCCCAACGAATGATTGAATAACCACCATAAAACCCATCAGTAACAGAGCAGGGACAATCCCAAAGACCTTATTAACTACTATCCAGTTAACCCTCAGAGAACCAAGTTGCTACTAGCAGGGATAACTTCCACCTACTTTTGCAGAGAGAAAGGGCCATAGGTATTATTTAACCGGGTGCCTGGTTTGTAAAACGATTCTCCACTCTGAATACACAACAGGCTGACATTCAAATCAGCAATTCAAAAACTGACAAGCAGCAGTCATCTAATACTTTTGTGGTGGCCCCTGCGAAGAAGCTTACCCAGCTCATCACGATGAGCCCACAGGCAGTGGATGTGCCTACCTCTTCCCTGGCTTGCTATGCTGGAGATCGTACCCGTTGCTGGGGCGTCCATCTTGGAAAGCACTGTCCGGTGCATGGGAGCCTAGCGGTGAGAAGCTCCTGTTGTGTGCCTGTAAGACTGGGGTATCTTTTATCATGTGGGAGAGACGCGGAGACCCAGAGGGACTGCTGAGTCGTTCTGTTACAGCTGAGTTGGAGCGGGGCCTGAGTCGTGCAGGGAACTTTCCATCAGCTCCACACTGTGGCCGAGATGAGCATGGTTTTATGTGAGTGTGTGGCGGATTAGGCACATGTTAAAACGGTACATTGTTTGGATTGCTAGATGAGGGAGTGCTGTCTCTGGTTGTTAAGTGATCTGTAGTGGGTTAAAATACACACATCTCTAAAAAAGTCTCAGTTGAAATACCTCAGGAACTGCTCCCATGATTGATCCTGTGCAGATATGGGACTTTGACATGAACAAGCCTGCTTTCACGCCTCTGAGACACTGAAAGCTCACCGCTGCTGTAATAATTACCCTACGCCTGTAATTAAATCTGTTGGTTTTCTATATAAGTTTTATTATCTGTTGAATGTTTGTTTCATATACTTTTCTTGGCTCACTAGTGGTTATCTCCAACACAATTTACTCTCCAGCGTATTTTATATGTTATGTCCAAGTAACTCGTTTTTGCTAATTTACCATGGTACTGAACATTATACAGTACTACTGGGACTGCTGCGATTATAGCCTGAACCTTACCGTATGGCAAGTCCTGATAATTTACTACTGGGCCAATTCCTCTGTTGAATGTCCTACCTATTTAATGTCATACAATATCTGCTATTGCAAACTCTGTTAATTTTATCGGCAACATCTACTTAGCTTAAGAGCATAATAATGCATATATGTACTGTAATATAGTCATGTACCCCCTTAAATATTGTGCAATACTCTGTAAATATGCTTGACATATCATATATGCAGAGGGACCAGCTGATGTTTAAAGTCAAACTTACTTAGTGATCTGGACTTAGATAGATGCAGAGGCTGGGAGTAAGACAACTATAGACTTTGCAGAACAATTCACAGCTTTAACCTACATGACTGATCATTTCTAAAAACTTGATAATATACCAATAGCAAACCAGATTTTATTATATGCCATCGCTGCTGATGCAATAGATTGCCCATTGTTTAGAATCTTTGGTTCATTCCATAGTTCTAGCAGAGTTAGGTGACAAAATGTCAATTTTTTTTTTGTTCCATACTGCTTGTCCAAAAATTACCTAGTACCTTAAGCAGCTCTACTGAGAAACTCAATATATAGTGTTGGGCATTATACAGTTTCAAGCATGCATATAGCAACCTTTGATATCATGTTTAGGGACATCCTTCCATTCAGTTTACTGCTATACTCTAGTTAAGGTTTAGTTATGCTAGTTATCTATGAACATTTACGTTCGCTATACTACCGTAGATTATGGTACTACCCTCCTTAACATTCATGTAACCTCCATTGTAAGTTTACTCCTAGTATGTCACTGTATAGCTTTAAGGCATCCATCTTCCAAAGGGTTAAAGTGCAGCACAATTATATTTTGTTATTTGTATACTCTAATACAGCGTGGGTTCCTAGGTGTGCTAGGTACTGTATGTGCTTTGTACTGTGTGTGATAGTTAATGTTTGAGCTGGGGACTGTGTCTGTTTGGTACTGCGTATGCTGGGCATTGTTTTTGCTTGGTGTTGTGTATGCTAGGTACTGTGTGTGCTGGGTACTATGTGTGCTGGGTACTATGTGTGCTGGGTACTATGTGTGCTGGGTACTATGTGTGCTGGGTACTATGTGTGCTGGGTACTGTGTGTGCTGGGTACTATGTGTGCTGGGTACTATGTGTGCTGGGTACTATGTGTGCTAGGTGCTGTGTGTGCTAGGTGCTGTGTGTGCTAGGTGCTGTGGGTGCTAGGTTCTGTGTGTGCTAGGTTCTGTATGTGCTAGGTTCTGTATGTGCTAGGTGCTGTGCGTCCTAGGCACTTTGTTTGCTAGGTACTTTGTGTGCTGTACAATGTGTGCAAGGTTCAATGTGTGCTAGGTACTGCATGTGTTCGGCAAGGTGGGTGCCGGATACGGTGTGTGCTAGGTACAGCGTAAGCTAGGTTCAGTGGGTGTTAAGTACAGTGTGTGCTAGGTACAACGAGTGCTAGGTACAATGAGTGTAGGTACAATGAGTGCCGGGTACAATGAGTGCTAGGTTCAGTGTGTGCTGGGTGTAGTGTGTGCTGGGTACAGCGTGTGCTGGGTACAATGTGTGCTGGGTACAGTGTGTGGTGGGTACAGTGTGTGGTGGGCAAAATGTGTGCTAGGTACAATGTGTGCTAGGTACATTGTGTGCTAGGTACAATGTGTGCTAGGTTCAATGTGTGCTAGGTTCAATGTGTGCTAGGTACCGCGTGTGCTAGGCAAGGCGGGTGATGGGTACAGCATGTACTAGGTGAGCTAGGTACAATGAGTGCTAGGTATCATGTGTGCTAGGTACAATGTGTGCTAGGTATAATGTGTGCTAAGCACAGCATGTGCTGGATACAGCGCGTCCACAGTACAGCGTGTGCTAGGTACAGTGAGAGCTAGGTAAAGCGTGGGCTAGGTACAGTGTGTGCTAGGTACGATGTGTGCTAGGTACGATGTGTGCTAGGTACGATGTGTGCTAGGTACGATGTGTGCTAGGTACGATGTGTGTTTGAGCTGGGGACTGTGTCTGTTTGGTACTGCGTATGCTGGGCATTGTTTTTGCTTGGTGTTGTGTTTGCTAGGTACTGTGTGTGCTGGGTACTATGTGTGCTGGGTACTATGTGTGCTGGGTACTATGTGTGCTAGGTGCTGTGTGTGCTAGGTGCTGTGTGTGCTAGGTGCTGTGTGTGCTAGGTGCTGTGTGTGCTAGGTGCTGTGTGTGCTAGGTGCTGTGGGTGCTAGGTGCTGTGGGTGCTAGGTTCTGTGTGTGCTAGGTTCTGTATGTGCTAGGTGCTGTGCGTCCTAGGCACTTTGTTTGCTAGGTACTTTGTGTGCTGTACAATGTGTGCAAGGTTCAATGTGTGCTAGGTACTGCATGTGTTCGGCAAGGTGGGTGCCGGATACGGTGTGTGCTAGGTACAGCGTAAGCTAGGTTCAGTGGGTGTTAAGTACAGTGTGTGCTAGGTACAACGAGTGCTAGGTACAATGAGTGTAGGTACAATGAGTGCCGGGTACAATGAGTGCTAGGTTCAGTGTGTGCTGGGTGTAGTGTGTGCTGGGTACAGCGTGTGCTGGGTACAATGTGTGCTGGGTACAGTGTGTGGTGGGTACAGTGTGTGGTGGGCAAAATGTGTGCTAGGTACAATGTGTGCTAGGTACATTGTGTGCTAGGTTCAATGTGTGCTAGGTTCAATGTGTGCTAGGTACCGCGTGTGCTAGGCAAGGCGGGTGCTGGGTACAGCATGTACTAGGTACTAGGTGAGCTAGGTACAATGAGTGCTAGGTATCATGTGTGCTAGGTACAATGTGTGCTAGGTATAATGTGTGCTAAGCACAGCATGTGCTGGATACAGCACGTCCACAGTACAGCGTGTGCTAGGTACAGTGAGAGCTAGGTACAGCGTGGGCTAGGTACAGTGTGTGCTAGGTATGATGTGTGCTAGGTACGATGTGTGCTAGGTACGATGTGTGCTAGGTACGATGTGTGCTAGGTACAATGTGTGCTAGGTACAATGTGTGCTAGGTACAATGTGTGCTAGGTACAATGAGTGCTAGGTTCAATGTGTGCTAGGTACAATGTGTGCTAGGTACAATGTGTGCTAGGTACAATGAGTGCTAGGTTCAATGTGTGCTAGGTTCAATGTGTGCTAGGTACCGCGTGTGCTAGGCAAGGCGGGTTCTAGGTACGGTGTGTGCTAGGTACAGTGTGAGCTAGGTACAGTGAGTACTAGGTATCATGTGTGCTAGGTACAATGTGTGCTAGGTATAATGTGTGCTAGGTATAATGTGTGCTAGGCACAGTGTGTGCTGGATACAGCGCGTCCAAAGTACAGCGTGTGCTAGGTACAGTGAGAACTAGGTACAGCATGGGCTAGGTACAGTGTGTGTTAAGTACAGCGTGTGCTAGGTACAATGTGTGCTGGGCATAATGTGTGCTAGGTACAAGGTGTGCTAGGTACAAGGTGTGCTAGGTACAATGTGTGCTGGGTGCAATGTGTGCTAGGTACAATGTGTGCTAGGTACAATGTGTGCTAGATACAATGTGTGCTAGGTGCAATGTGTGCCGGGTACAATGTGTGCTAGGTACAATGAGTGCTAGGTGCAGTGTGTGCTAGGTACAATGAGTGCTAGGTACAGTGTGTGCTAGATACAGTGAGTGTTAGGCACAATGAGTGCTGGGTTAAGTGAGTGTTGGGTATTGTGTGTGCAAGGTGCAATGTCTGCTGGGTACAAAGTATGTTGGGTACAATGAGTGTTAACTACAGTGTGTGCTAGGTACTAAGTGTGCTGGACACGGTGTGTGCTGGGTACGGCGTGTGCCAAGTACAGCGTGTGCTAGATATAACGTGTGCTGGGTGTGGTGTGGGCTGGGTATGGCGTGTGCAAGGTACAATGAGTGCTGAGTGCAATGAGTGCTAGGTTCAGTGTGGGCTAGGCACAATGAGTGCTAGGTACAGTGGGTGCTACGTACAGTGTGTACTGGGTACAATTTGCATCTCACTTGTCTATGGAATTTTTTCTTGTTACCCACATCTTTAGATGTTGGCAGAACCTGCTCTCAATCTAATGGACATACCCATTACTACATAGTACAGCAATTTTTTTCCGGATTTGCTCTTTGGAACATTAAATTTAATTTATAAGCATCACCTTCCCCCTCCCCATATTCGGAACCCACACAAGGGTTTAATCTTGGTGAATTATTTTCACCACAAATCCCTGCAATTTACTTATGATGTATCAATGTTTTGACAGCTATTGCAACCGGACCTGCGTGTCCGTTCCTTTTTGTCTGTTTATGTTTGAACAGGGGTCCTGCGTGTCCCCAAGTGTTACCTTACATTCTAAAACTAAACTGAATAAAAATTCATTTAAAATAAAAATAAAGCAAAATGATCAATTTCCTTATATGGCAGTTTCAGGAAAAGGGAAAAAATGCAACAGCATAGCCCTCTTGATAGAGAAAAACGGCAAGAGGCACATAGGAATGGGGATTAAATTATGAAAATATGTGGCGCCAAGAATGACGCACAAACAGAGAAAAAATTTTTTTGGCGCTAACAACATCCGGAAATGACACACTCGCATCATTGAAGACGCAACCTTGTGAAAGGACTCGTCGTTGACAAGACGCCAGTAATTACGAATTTGCATCATCGAACGTAACTTTGCGCCAAAAAAATCTTGCGCCAAAAATGACACAATATAGTTTGGCATTTTTTGCCCTCGCAAGCCTAATTCTGCCCGTGAATTTAAAATGACAGTCAATTGCAAAAAGACTATACCCCAGGTAAGAAATAAATTTTCCTAAAAATTCATTTCCCAGATATGAAACTGACAGTCTGCAAAAGGAAATATACTGAAACCTGAATCATGGCAAATATAAGTACAAAACATATATTTAGAACTTTATATAAATACATAAAGTGCCAAACCATAGCTGAGGTGTCTTAAGTAATAAAAAACATACTTACCAAAAGACACCCATCCACATATAGCAGATAGCCAAACCAGTACTAAAACAGTTATTAGTAGAGGTAATGGTAAATTGAGAGTATATTGTCGATCTGAAAAGGGAGGTAGGAGATGAATCTCTACGACCGATAACAGAGAACCTATGAAATAGACCCCCGTTAGGGAAATCATCGTATTCTATAAGTGATACTCCCTTCACGTCCCTCTGACATTCACTGTACTCTGAGAGGAATCGGGCTTCAACAATGCTGAGAAGCGCATATCAACGTAGAAATCTTAGCACAAACTTACTTCACCACCTCCATAGGAGGCAAAGTTTGTAAAACTGAATTGTGGGTGTGGTGAGGGGTGTATTTATAGGCATTTTTGAGGTTTGGGAAAAACTTTGCCCCTCCTGGTAGGATTGTATATCCCATATGTCACTAGCTCATGGACTCTTGCCAATTACATGAAAGAAATGTAAAATCTATATATAATGTATTGACAGCTTGGCGTAAGATATGCACATTGTTAGGCATTAACTATAACATCTCTAAACATCAATTAATTAGGGGTAACCTGGAATTTCCAACAGCAATTCACTCTATAATATTTAATAGATGGGCACTGATGGGACTTACAAAATTAACTCAATTTATAGATGCGTCGACTAAGGTTGTCAAAACATTTTCTGATCTAAAAGAGGAATTTTTCCTGGAAAACAAGGATTTTTTTTGCCTACCTACAGGTTAGGCATTATATCTCTGAAATTTTATCTTTATACGGGTGGGATTGGATTTGTGATACAATGAATTCATGAATTTTAATGGTAAAAAAAGATTTTTTTTTTCTATATTCCCATGGTACAAATTGATCTCGACAGTAAAAGGAGACAGAAACCTAGATATCATTTCTTATAAATGGCAAAGCACAGTTGAAGATGTAGATGCTAATCTTATTGGGAGCTCTATTTGAAGCTTCTACTTATGACATACTATACACCTAAAATGGGCTATAAATAGCAGTGTTTTAGACACATTTTATTGAAGTAAGTTCTGCAGCCTTAGATTTTGCTGAAAGGGATTCTGTTAGTAAAAATTATAATTTAATGAATGTGGTTTAGTGTTTTTTGTTTTTTTACTCTTTTATAGCAGTTTAAGGATCGTTTTTGTATTTTGTTTACTCGAAATTTACACCCACCCACTACCTTAGCAGCTTGCCTCTGTACTTCACACTAATTTATAGTCTCACTTTCTGAACTCTCTGTAGCTCTGCTGTTTTATTACTTAAAAATGCAGTGGTCCCTCTTCCCCCCCCCCCCTTGTGTGTGTGTGTCTCTCTCTCTCTTTCTATCTATCCATCTCTCTCCTTATGTGTTCTCCCCCATGGTCTCTTTCTCTCTCTGTCTCTCTTCCTCCCCCTCTGACTCTCTCATCCCTTATGCGTCTCTCTAACCCTTTGTGTGTGATTGTGTCTCTCTTTCTCTCTCTCTAACCCTCTGTATGTGATTGTGTCTCTCTCTCTTTCTCTCTAACCCTCTGTGTGATTGTGTCTCTCTCTCTCTCTCTAACCCTCTGTGTGTGATTGTGTCACTCTTTCTCTCTCTCTCTAACCCTCTGTGTGTGATTGTCTCTCTCTTTCTCTAACCCTCTGTATGTGATTTTGTCTCTCTCTCTTTCTCGCTAACCCTCTGTGTGTGATTGTCTCTCTCTCTGTCTCTAACCCTCTGTGTGTGATTGTCCCTCTCTCTCTCTCTCTTTAAGCCTCTGTGTGATTGTGTCTCTCGCTCTCTCTCTTTCTCTCTAACCCTCTGTGTGTGATTGTGTGTCTCTCTCTCTCTCTTTCTCTCTCTCTCTAACCCTCTGTGTGTGATTGTGCCTCTCTCTCTCTAACCCTCTATGTATGATTGTGTCTCTCTCTCTTTCTCTCTCTAACCATCTGTGTGTGATTGTGTCTCTCTTTCTCTCTCTCTCTCTAACCCTCTGTGTATGATTGTGTCTCTCTCTATCTTTCTCTCACTCTAACCCTCTGTGTGTGAATGTGTCTCTCTCTCTTTCTAACCCTCTGTGTATGATTGTGTCTCTCTCTCTTTCTCTCTAACCCTCTGTGTGTGATTGTGTCTCTCTTTCTCTCTCTCTATAACCCTCTGTGTGTGATTGTGTGTCTCTCTCTCTAACCCTCTGTGTGTGATTGTCTCTCTCTCTCTCAGTCTCTAACCCTCTGTGTGTGATTGTCTCTCTCTCTCTCTCTTTAAGCCTCTGTGTGATTGTGTCTCTCGCTCTCTCTCTTTCTCTCTAACCCTCTGTGTGTGATTGTGTCTCTCTCTCTTTCTCTCTCTCTCTAACCCTCTGTGTGTGATTGTGCCTCTCTCTCTCTCTCTCTCTCTCTCCCTCTCTCTCTCTAACCCTCTATGTATGATTGTGTCTCTCTCTCTTTCTCTCTCTAACCATCTGTGTGTGATTGTGTCTCTCTTTCTCTCTCTCTCTCTAACCCTCTGTGTATGATTGTGTCTCTCTCTATCTTTCTCTCACTCTAACCCTCTGTGTGTGATTGTGTCTCTCTCTCTTTCTAACCCTCTGTGTATGATTGTGTCTCTCTCTCTTTCTCTCTAACCCTCTGTGTGTGATTGTGTCTCTCTTTCTCTCTCTCTATAACCCTCTGTGTGTGAATGTGTGTCTCTCTCTCTAACCCTCTGTGTGTGATTGTGTCTCTCTTTCTCTCTCTCTAACCCTCTGTGTGTGATTGTGTCTCTTTCTCTTTCTCTGCAACCCTCTGTGTCTCTCTCCCCCTGTCTCTCTCCCTCTCCCCCGAGTGCTTTTCTGTGTTTCTGTCTACCTTTTATTTATTTAATTAATGAATTGGTAGTGTCATCTGATGGTGTGGCTTTATTTAAAGGGGTGGGGTCAAGCACCCCACCATCTTTAAATTTCACCAGCCGCCACTAGATCAAGACATTTTTATATTTACAGAATAATGAAAGAAGCTATAAGCATACTTTGCAACATTAAAGTAAAAAAGTATGTTTTAAACATATTTTAATGGGCCTGGATTTCTAGATCTCATAATCAGAGCAAGCATTTTGTTATCTGGCAAGAGTTTATGTTACAATCCTTTAGACTAAAATCAGATGTTTACTAAGTTGACCAGTTTTCCAAGACACCATTTAAAGGGACATGAAACCCATATGTTTTCTTAAATGATTTAGAAAGAGCATGCAATTTTAAATAACTTTCCAATTTACATCTAATATCTAATTTTCTTCATTCTTTTGATATCCTTTGTTGAAAATCATATCTAAATATGCTCAGTAGCTGCTGATTGGTGGCTGCACATAGATACCTCATGTGATTGGCTCACCCATGTGCATTGCTATTTCTTCAACAAAGGATATCTAAAGAATGAAGGTGTATCCTAGCCACTGCCTCACCAGCCTCTGACGTCACTGCACGTCACTGAAATAGCATAATGTAAATTTTAATAAATGCCCAAAATGTCAGTTACAGGGGGCAGATTTATTACATATGCTCTGAGAATGCCCCAAGATAAAACAGTTTTGGTTTAAACTTAAATACAGATGGCCCTTGTTTTACAACGGTTCAATTTACACAGTTTCAGAATAACAACCTTTTTTTCCAGTCATGTGACTGCTATTGAAAAGCATTGAGAAGCAGTGCATTTATTAAAATAGCCAGTAGGTGGAGCTGTCCGCTTGTGTTGCAGCAAAGCCAAGCAAGCTGAAATTAATAAGATTAACCAGACCTGAGCTATAGAGCAGATTTCAAAGGAATAAGATCTTCCTGTCTATATATCAGTCCAGATTGGAATGCATAGAAAGAACTGTTTGCAGAAAAATGCAAGTGAAGTCTGTGTTGTGTGATTATTTTATTAGGTTTATAATGCTGTTTAGCATTTAACGTCTTCATTTCAAAGCTTTAAAAATAAATGTATTAGGTGTTACTTATGACAATTTTGAGAGGGGCCTGGAACCTATCTCCCTCACTTCCCATTGACTTACATTATAAACTTGGGTTTCAATTTACAACTGTTTCGAATTACAACCATTCCTTCTGGAACCTAACCCCGGCGTAAATTGAGGGCTACCTGTACTGGGCTAAAAAGGCAATGAACAAATCAGATTTCAAATTCTCCCTACGACAGATTATATTCTGACTTCCCTATAGTAAAAACCCAGGAGAGAATACATTTATACACGCTATAATATTATCTGCAAGAAGTTTAATTTTTCATAAGTGGCAAGAAAAGCAGCAGCCAAAATGTTTCAAAAGTAATAGATTTTACTAAAACAATGTATTATTGAACAGAAAGATACAGAGATAAATACAGAATTGCAACTTCATTTATTTTTTGGGAAATTGTCTATTTTCATTAGAGCCCTGACAAAAGAGGAACAAGATATTATTATACTTCCATTCAAAAATTCAGATTTAGTGCTCCTTTGGACCTGGTAGACCCTGGAGAGGCCAGGATTGAAGGGAACAGGAGTCTTTCTTTCCCACTTGTGATGAACCAAGTTTATGTATGTATTTGTAAGATATTTTGTTTGATGTAAATATATACAACAGGCAGATTGTACAAATGAATATTTTTTATGAGTAAATATTATGGGAGCAAAGAAGGCTTACGTACAGCGTCCTAAAGGATATCATTTAAAATGATTGTTATTACTAGAATGTTGCTGTATTTTATTTATTTTTTCCTTTGCTCCTTCGTTTGTTTTCTGTACCCTGCCTGTTACAAAAATAAACAATTAAAAAAAAATAATAATAATATTTCCATTTACTATGCAACATCAGTTTTTAATATTTAGGTACTCTCAATATAACCTATACAAATAGACAGCAAAACTATTTAATGTATTTATAAAACAAATTGCAAGTATAATTTATATATTTCCAGCCTGAAACATTGTCCCAACACCATATCACTATGACTTACCTGCAATGCCCTCTCCTTGAAGGCTCCAAGCAATAACTTTGTGCTTTGTGTTCTCCTGGAGATCTATGCGCAGTTCCCATGTGCCTGTGATCATGAGTCGGTAATAAACAAATGTTATTACATATTAATGTCTACAAGCTCTAGGTTTTTTTATGTTTATTCTGCAAATAAAAACTAAAAACAGAGAAACCATTCAAATCAGATGTTTATCTGTTGCTCTTTCATACGAATAAATTCAGCACAGAAAAGAGCTACACTTGGCCATATTAGACATTTGTTTGTTTGAGAACCGAGTTGCTGAATTCGCACGTCTATTGTGAAAATATTTTGTGGGATATCACCTACTAGAGGGTAGATTGTGAGTGGAACAGTATTTTGCGCTCCCGCTTGCACATTAACTCCCATAGAAGCTTTTTACGCGTTTTACAAATTGAAAGTAAAACCTTTTCGGCACAAACGCTAACCAGACACACGCAAAAAGCTGAACTTTGAATATCGCAACCACATTAATGTATTTCCCCCATAGACTTCGATGGAGCTCAAAAAGTGGGAACAAAATAACACCCTACTCGTGCACAAACCCAATCGTGTTTAACCAAAGTGCACTTACCCGACATGAAATATTAAAATTTCACATTTCAATGTTCTTCACATAGCAGAATATGTTCCATTTATTCTTAACTACATATTTCTATGTATATTTGATTTTATTTTGGTCAAATATATATCTATACCTACATATATATTTATGATCATGACTGGGTGTAACTTAAAGGAACATAAAATTGAGGAAAAAAACTGCTCTGCGTTGGATGCAAACAGACAAGAATAAAATTATTTGTTTAACCACTGCACATGCGTTAGTCGGCTCCAGAGCCGCATTGCGCTACTGGGAGCTAGCTGAATATATTGAGTGAGCCAATGACAAAAGGCATGTGTGAAGCCACCAATCACCAGCTAGCCCCCAAGCAGTGCTTTGCTGCTCCTGAGCCTACCTAGATAAGCTTTCAACTAAGGCTACCAATAAACTAACATACATTTGATAATATAAGTAAATTGGAAAGTTGTTAAAAAGCATACCTAGGTAGGCTCATATTTTAAACAAATACCAACAGAACGAAATTAATTTGATGTAGAAGTAAATTGAAGTAACATAAAATTACAATTCTCTGCCTGAACCATGAATGTTTAATGTGTCATTTTTATGAATGTGATGTATAAATCTGCAATTGATCACCATGCTGCTAACAAACTACATGTAAAATAAACTTATTATATTATCAGTCTGATTTGCATATCACCTCCCCGCTATATTCTAATATTCACTAGGTTTATCTTACCACCTCAATTAGATGTGTGCGCTCAATTAAAGGGACACTTGAATTAAACTTTCATGATTCAGATAGAGCAGCAATTTTAAACAATTTTAAACAACTTTCCAATTTACTTTTAATGTTTACACTTTTTGGGTCAGCAGCTCCTACTGAGCATGTGCAAGAATTCACAGAATATACATATATGTATTTGTGATTGGCTGATGTCTGTCACATGATACAGGGGGAGAAGAAATAAAAAAATGTCAGAAAAAATCTACTTTCAATTTCAGACTAAGTGCTATTGCATTGTCTTTTTATCATGCATTTGTTGATTATGCAAATCTACTGTATTAACTGATCCTTTAAAGGGACATTAAACACTTTGAGATGGTAATATAACATTTATATAAATTGTATGTATAAAAAAAACTGTGCAATATACTTTCATTATGTATTTTATCCAATTTTCCTGTAGTTCCATTCTGAAATTGTGAGCTTTTCAGTTCCTGTTAGAAATGGAAGTTCAGAACACTGTTATATAACACACAGCCATTGGCTGCACACTCTAGTGACCTATTTATAACTGTCTCTAATTGGCCACAGCAGAGAAGGTAACCTAAGTTACAACATGGCAGCTCCCATTGTTTAATAGACATTAAAACTTCACACTTATTTTGTCAAAATGTAAACAGCTATTGAAACTTTAAGAAAAAAAAAAAATCATCTACATGTGATTCTCAGACTAATCTTTTCATTGATGCATCAATCTATCTGGCTATCTTTATTTAGTGTTTAGTGTCCCTTTAAAGGGATAGTAAATTCCACATTAAACTTTCATGATTCAGATGGGGCATGTCATTTTAAACAACTTTCTAATATACTTTTATCATTAAATTTGCTTTGTTCTCTTGTTATTCTTAGTTGAAGGCCAATACTAGGTAAGCTCATATGCTAATTTCTAAGCCCTTGAAAGCTGCCTCTTAGTTGAATGCATTTGACATTTTTCACAGCTAGAGGGTGTTAGTTCATGTGTTTCATATAGATAATTTTGTGCTCATGCACGTGAAGTTATTTAAGAGTCAGCACTAATTGCCTGAAATTCAAGTCAGTCAAAAGATCTGAGATAAGGAATCAGTCCGCAGAAGCTTAGATACAAGAGAATTACAGAAGTAAAATGTATATTAATATAACAGTGTTGGTTATGTAAAACTGGTGAATGGTAAATGAAGGGATTATCTATCTTTTTAAACAATAACATTTATGGTCTTTACTCTCCCTTTAATGAGCAAATAAATGTGCTCCCACTCTAATCAATCACTGCGTAGCAGGGACAAATGATTTACAAATTAATAAACAAACATTCTACAATCATACAATTGAAAACTGCACCTTTCACATTTGTTTAAAGTTGGATTTAATTAGCATGTGATTAAATCTGATTTAGTTGGACCTGATTGTTTTATATACATTGTATTATGCACCGGGAATTTCCCTTTTCATGTATATCAGGAGGAGACAGAGAGTCTAACCAGGGTCAGTTTATCAAAACTGAATGAAAAGATCCCAGTTTCCATCTCCGCTCACTACTAGGGAAGGTGTTAGGTTTAATAAGCAAATCTCTTTACAGCACTTTGGCTTTCCCCTTGTGTGTAACTGAAATGAATGGGATTTGCATTGCAGACTTCAGCTTATTTCCCTAACAAATCATTTCAACCTACTGGGGGCAAATCAAACCAGACAAAAGCACTATAAAGTGCAGCTAACTGGCATTGTGATATTAAAGGGCATTCTAGTGTAAATTAAAGGGACATTAAACAATTTTTCATGATTCAGAGCATAACATTTTCTATTTTACCTCTAATTAATTTGCTTCTTTCACTTTTGTATCCTTTGTTGAAAAACATAGCTAGGTAGGCTCAGGGGTGGGTGAGCCAATGGTGAAGCATATATGTGCTGCCAAAAATCAGCAGATTCCAGTAATGCTTTGCTGCTCCTTGTGCCTACCTAGGTATGCTTTTCAACAAAAAGGATACTAAGAGAACGAAGCAACTTAGATACCTGATATTCTCTCTTTCTCATTCTCTCTCTCTCTCATTCTCTCTCTCTCTCTCTCTCTCTCTCATTCTCTCTCTCTCATTACCTCTCATTCTCTCTCTCTCTCTCTCTCTCATTCTCTCTCTCTCTCTCTCTCATTCTCTCTCTCTCTCATTATCTCTCTCTCTCTCTCTCTCTCATTCTCTCTCTCTCATTCTCTCTCTCTCTCATTCTCTCTATCTCTCTCTCTCATTCTCTCTCTCTCTCATTCTCTCTCTCTCTCTCTCTCTCTCATTCTCTCTCTCTCATTCTCTCTCTCTCTCTCATTCTCTCTCTCTCATTATCTCTCATTCTCTCTCTCTCTCTCTCTCTCTCTCTCTCTCTCTTTCTCTCTCTCTCATTCTCTCTCTCTCTCTCTCTCTCATTATCTCTCTCTCATTCTCTCTCTCTCATTCTCTCTCTCTCATTCTCTCTCTCAGCGTGATGTTTTAGAAAAACAATCCCTTTCCACAGACAAAGTAAAGTGAACAAAATGCAACTTAAAGGGACACTGAACCCAATTTTTTTCTTTCATGGTTCAGATAGAGCATGCAATTTTAAGCAACCTTCTATTTTACTCCTATTATCAATTTTTCTTCGTTCTCTTGCTATCTTCATTTGAAAAAGAAGGCATCTAAGCTTTTTTTTGTTGTTCAGACTCTGGACAGCTCTTTTTTATTGGTGGATGAATTTATCCACCAATCAGCAAGGACAACCCGGGTTGTTCACCAAAAACGGGCCGGTATCTAAACTTACATTCTTGCATTTCAAATAAAGATACCAAGAGAATAAAGAAAATTTTATAATAGGAGTAAATTAGAAAGCTGCTTAAAATTTTATGCTCTATCTGAATTACGAAAGAAAAAATTTGGGTTCAGTGTCCCTTTAAATACTGATAAACCCCACCCACAATTGCTGAAAAACACCCAAAGGTTGTCATAGTAACAATGAAAATATACAACATTTAATATTTCAATAAACATATATATAATATACCAAGGCTTTAATATAACTTAATATACAGAGTGCTCAAATAAAAGGTGAATAATCTGGGCTCAAAGTAACACACAATCACTTCGCAAAAAAATAAACAGCAGTAAAATTTGTTATATGCAAAATTATTAACATTATTAATCAGTTCTAACTGGAAGCTTCTAAGTAAGTTTTTAAAAGGTTTTATACTGGATTTTTATATCAGTATCTGTGCATATTCTTCTTTATAATGATCTCTATTATTTACAGTTATATGAAAATTGGTGTATACTGCCCCTTTAATACATTAACTGTACAATTATCTAAAAACATCACCCAGTTGCCAGTTCTTCATAAATTTGAATCTCACTTTTTTTTAAATGAGAAAATTTTAAAGGCAGACTGCAGAAATCTTAGTTCACATTCCTTTTTTTATTTTATTTGTTAACCTCCCCGACTTATTGTCTTGAACAGAAGTGGATATACAAACTTTTTGAATATGCATAAAAAATATCAAATGCTATAACACACACTAGTGTGTCCAGATAACCTGTTTTTTGTTTTAAATTATTAACGTCCTTTTTACAGCAATTATTTGCAGGAGCCAATCTGGGCTTTGGTCTGTAGATTACAAGGATCACCACTATAATAAAACCAATTATTTTGCATGTTATTAAAAGTTAAAGCCAATTTGGGTCCAATATGTAGCAGGGTTAGCCTCAATGTGTCAGCAGAGTGTAGTGTAAGTTGTGAGAATTAGAAACTGCTCAGTTTTCAAAACAAAATTACATGAAAAGGGGAAAAAATAAAAAGCAGTATAATGCAAAGTTGTAATACGCATAAAATGTTTGTATAGTAAAACTATTTTGTTAACATTTGGCTTAATCATAGGTCAGATAAGGAACTGCCAAACAATAACTTGCTAACAATTATAGTCGTTAAAGGGATAAGTCAAAATTAAACGAGCATGATTCAGATAGAAAATGGAATTTTAAGACACTTTTAAATTCACTAGATGTGTTCAGCTAGCTGCAATGCTGTTCCTTTAGCAAAGGATAATAAAAGAATGAAACAAATTTGATTATAGAAGTAAATTGGAAAGTTGTTTAAAATTGTATGTTTTATCCGAATAATGAAAGAACATTTTCGGGTTTTCCTGTCCCTTTAAAATGTCTACTCTAGCAGTAAGGCATTCCTTTTTTTTGCACACTTCCTAAGTATGTTTATTGCAAGTCTGTGTTTGCTGTCCATTTAATTCAAATATGTTTAGCTTAGTTGCTTGATATTAAAATGAATAGAGAAAGCAAGTTTGTGTGCAACTATTAAGGATCAATTGTTCCCAGACTGATAATGACAACACCCAAAGATCTATTGGGGACAGCAATAATCCTCCCCAATCATCAAAGCAAAAAAAAAAAAAAATACAAAGAAACGAAACCTGACTGTAAAGAAACGTCAAATGTATTTAAATGCAGTAGATTTGCATAAATAACAAATACACAATAAAAAAGACAATGCAATAGCACTTAGTCTGAACTTCAAATGAGTAGTAGATTTTTTCCACTCCTCCTGTATCATGTGACAGCCATCAGCCAATCACAAATGCATATACGCTTATTCTGTGAATTCTTGCACATGCTCAGTAGGAGCTGCGACTCAAGAAGTGTAAATATAAAGACTGCATAAAAATGGAAAGTTGATTAAATCAATCAGAGTTTAATGTTGACTTGAGTGTCCCTTTAAAGGGACGTACGTGTACTTATCAACTATGAACAAGGAACAAATTAAAAGATTTTAAACATTTAAAGCACGTTTTGTGTAGCACTCAACCAGGGAGCAACCTATTTTTTTATTATTTAATCTTTATTGAGACAATTTTATGTATAAAACATTTACAATACAGAAATTTTTAACAGAAAAATAAAAACCAAAGGTGAAATAAAGTCAGTTCTTTTTATATATTTGATTTGTTTTAAATGTAATTTCTTTTTTGGAAACAGAATAGTATAGTATTTAGTTTAGTTGTATAATGGCATAAAAAGGAAGATTATATGTTTAAAGGGACACTAAACCCAATTTTTTTTCTTTCATGGTACAGATAGAGAATTTAATTTTAAACAACATTCCAATTTGCTTCTATTATCTAATTTGCTTCATTATTTAGATATCCTTTGTTGAAGAAATAGCAATACACATGGGTGAACCAATCACACGAGGCATCTATGTGCAGCCACCAATCACCAGCTACCGAGCCTATCTAGATATGCTTTTTAGCAAATCATATCAAGAGAATGAAGCAAATTAAATAATATAAGTCAATTAGAAAGTTGTTTAAAATGTATTGCTCTTTCTTTTTATATATATATATACATCCTTTGTTATACAGTGCACAGTCACTGATATAAACTGTACATATATTCAAAATATTTCATATTTATTTTGGTTCCTTAAAGGGACATGAAACCCAAATGTTCTTTTATGATTCAGGTAGAGAATACAATTTTAAACAACTTTCCAATCTCTTCTTCTATGATCCAACTTGCTTCATTCTCTGTATATCCTTTGCTGAAAAACATATCTAAATAGGTTCAGTAGCTGCTGATTGGTGGCTGCACATAGATGACTCGTATGATTGGGTCACCCATGTGCATTGCTATTTCTTCAACAAAGGATATCTGAAGAATGAAGCAAATTAGATAATAGAAGTAAATTGGAATTTTCTTTAAAATTGTATCTAAATCATGAAAGAAACATTTTGGGTTTCCTGTCCCTTTAATCTCATACAACTATAATTTGGGAAATATTTGATCATATGAAATGTTGATATGCTCTTTTCATTGTTGTTTTTTTTATAAAAGGGAAAGTGAGTTCAATATTAAACTTTTTTTAGATAGAGTGTTGCAATTTAAACAAATTTACTTTTTACTTCTATTATCCAAATTGCTTTGTTCTTTTGGTATCCTTTGTTGAAGGCTAACCCTAAGTAGGCTGATGGGATTTTAGGAGCGGGCACGTGTCTTAAGCAGTCTATAGCAGCAGTGTTTGTACCTATGTATAGCATTGCTATAAACAATGTTGTTAACACTGCTGCCAGTAGGGTTACCACCTCGGCCATATTTCCTGGACACTTATGAGTTACACATGCTGCAGGGTGCGCAGGGACGAACATGTATTGTGCTGTCCAGGGTCACTATTCGTGTGCTGTCCAGGTGTGTAGTGCATGTTCCTTCCTGCACACCCTGCAGCATGTGTAACTCATTAGTGTCCAGTAAACATGGCCGAGGTGGTAACCCTAGCTGCCAGATGGCTTAAAGGGACATTAAACCCAATGTTTTCTTTCATGATTTAGAAACAGCATGCAATTTTAAACAACTTTCTAATTTTACTTAATTCTCTTGATATTCTTTGCTGAAAAGCATATCTAGATAGACTCAGAAGCTGCTGATTGGTGGCTGCACACCGATGCCTTGTGTGATTGGCTCACCCATGTGCATTGCTAATTCTTAAACAAAGGATATATAAAGAATTAAGCAAATTAGATACTAGAAGTAAATTGGAATGTTGTTTAAAATTGTATTCTCTATCTGAATAATGAAAAAAAAAATTGGGGTTTAATGTCCTCTAGGATTATTCTTTAACAAAGGATACCAAGAGAAGTAAGCAAAATTGATCATATTAGTAAACTGGAAAGTTGTTTAAAAAGTTATGCTTAAAGGGACATTCCAGTCAAAATATAAATGCACATAGATTTATTGCATCTTTGAATAGAAACATATTTTCATTATACGTCTATTGGCAAAAAAACTTCTATTAAGAGTTATCACTGTTTGAGTGTTCATATTTTTCTCTGCACGTGCATGTGAAGCATAGCTAGATATTTTCACTGCACCCACATTTTAAATAATGCAGCTGCTCAGATTATCAGTGGGGCTTTATCACGTCAACAATTAACAAATTGAGTAATTACCAGGTAGTAAAAGCATCTTAGGCTATCCAAACAAGTGTTGTGTTTAAAATGCTGGTGCACGGTGCATACTTAAATACAATTTTGTAACAGCTATAGCTTTTATTAGAAGCATTTTTGCTAATGCAATACCGAAATGCATCCATGTGGTTTTCAGTTTTGGCTGGAATATCCCTTTAACAGTTCCTTTAAGCAAGTGTGTAGCTTTATCTGTTGTGTTTACAGCAATGAAGTGAGCAGCCAGTAATCTATAATTAGTAATGTGATCTAGTGTCAGTGTATGAGCTTCGGCCAACTGAGTAAGTAAATATTGTTACTAGGCAAATTGTGAATACAGACCTGAGGAGCAGGTAATTAAAGCCTGGAGGGATTCCCTGTCACACAACTCACATTTTTCTCCTGGCTGAATATCGACGCCCTTACACAGGAGATCTTTTGGGGAAAGAGTTCTTTTGGTCTCACCCTGTAGTTATGTAAATTTTAAAGTGAATAGAATGGGAGTGGCTATGTTCCAGCCTAGACAAGGAAATGAAAAGACAGGACTGATTAATAAATGGGGGCAAACACTAGAGGTATTTCATCTGAACCCTGATCCTCTTGTTTACAGACTTCACAGAGCACTTGGCCTGTTTGTTTTTCTCTCTGTGGTCTACATCACTTCCATTTCTCTGGCTGATATAAGGAGGTAAAAATAAGGGACTATATACAGCAGGATTTACTTTTCAACTTTATTAACAGAAGGACCCAAAATTGGCACATTTGGATAGTTTATTACCATTTTGGTGCCACCTTTATTTGCTCATTTTCTAGTGGAAAAGTTAACGGCCTCTGGTGGAATGTGATGGAGCAAGAATACAACATACCAGAATGCACCATTTGTTTTGCAACGTATGATAACATCTTCAGGACCCCACTTTTACTACCATGTGGTCATACTTTCTGCATGGAGTGCCTGTGCAAAATGTGTGTCTTCCAGAAAGAACTAGAGACCTTCTGTTGCCCAATGTGTAGGGCGCCAGTCATTATTCCACTAGGAGGAATCCCTAAACTGCCGCCCAACATGAACATTGTATCTCAGTTCCCGTCATGGATGGGCCAGTTGCAAGATGTGTGGCTGGAGGGATCCAAACTCTGCTGGAAAAAAGGATATGGCCAAACTTGTGTTACCAATAACCAGAACTCAGTGTCCCACTACCCAGCACAACAAGAAGACAATGTCATCATCACCATTTATCTATTGGGCTCTTCACCAGTACCTTTTAATCGTCCTGGAGACCTGGTCATGATATCTCACCAACCGTACCACCAACGGTGTAATTTCTTATTTCAGAACTATGGTTGTGTTGTATGGATCTTCATCTGCTGCGTCATATTGCTCTTCTTCATGGTCTTCTTTCCTATGTACTTGCGCTTTTAAGACTCATCTTCTTGACAACAGAATTTTCAAGATGATAATATACAGTCCTTGATGATATATGATATAATATCATCAAGGACTAGGGAGCATTTCCAACCCTGTGTGTTAATATATATATTAGTTTTTTTGTTTTTTAACCTGCACCCTAAACGAGGAGCCAACAGTGCACACAGTACTGCTTTGCTTATTCCAAAGCTTGACAAATCATGAGGTCCAGGGAGCTAAGGCTCCTAGAATTTTACTTCAGATATATTTGTATACAAACCCACTTGTCTGGCTTCCTAAACATTGTTCTGCAGGCTTTTCAATACGTTCCTTGGGTTATACATTTGTCGTCTTTACACAATTCTTTTTGTTATTTTGCTAAATTCATGTTAGGTATATTCATTTCATCTTTAATACTTTTTTACGGACAGAATTTGCAGTGTTTAAATTGATTAGATCTTTCCAATGCTTTATCACAGAATGGGTCTGATTTATTTCATTCTTTGTATTGCAAGGGTAGGAGCAGTTTTGTATGTTGTGTGTATGTGCCTGGCCAGGTAGCACGCCTTTGTTAGATAAGATTACCAGCTGAATGTGTTGATACGCCCACCCATAAAGATTCCAGCACACAACAGGGGCTATATTTGCAATGCATAAAAAAGAAGACAAAGGGTAAAGGGAATACAGCTGATTGAATTAAATGTCAGACCAAATAACCCTAGGCAGCTGCCTAGTAACTTTATATGTATACTGTATATGTGAGTAAATGAATAAATGTTTTATAACAAATATATTGTGCTTTGTTATAATAAACAGCTTATTTCTGTTTTACATTTTCTATACAAATGTTTTTTTTTTTTTATTATTATTATTATTACTACACAGAAATGAGGGTATCATTGGTATAAGTTTGATGGAAAATGAGTAATCTGCCCAAAGAAATGTATAATCAAGTAGTTTAAAGGGACACTAAACCCAATTTTTTTTTCAGATAGAGCAGAAATTATAAGCAACTTTCTAATTTACTCCTATTATCATATTTTCTTTGTTCTTTTGCTATCTTTATTTAAAAAGCTTAGGAGCTCTGCAATTTTTTGTTCAGCGTCTGGGTACTACTTGCTGATTGATGTCTAAATGTAACCACCAGTAAGCAAGTGCTATCCAGGGTGCTGAACCTAAAATGGTCCGGTTCCTACGCTTTACATTACTGCTTTTTAAATAAAGCTAGCAAGAGAAATATGAAAAATTGATATTAGCAGTAAATTAGAAAGTTGCTTAAAATTGCACGCTCTATCTAAATCATGAAAGAAAAAAATTGGGTTTAGTGTCCCTTTAATAGTCAATCCTGCCCCAGGGGTTTTCAGCTAGAGGTGTGTGGGAGCACTAAGAGAAAAATGATTCTGAAATTGTCTTTTGTGGCCATAAAAATATAAATTGTATTCAAAGTTAGAAAAGACTCAAAAAGGCAGACTTTCTACTCTTTTTCTTTGCATTTCCTGTAATTCAACTTTCAAAATCTTGGTTTTGGTAACTCCTTTGCTCCCTGAGAGGCTGGATTATATATTAACCCTTTGGCTGCTAAAATATTTCCCACCTGGGTGCTAAGCTGGATTTGAGCTTTTTTTTATTTTTTAAATATTTATTTTTTACTTTTATACTTTTTTTTCCAGATCCCCAAGACGTAAACCTTTGGAAATGATTACCTTTCCAAAGGTGGGTCTTGGGGGTCTGTAGCTGCTTAGATGCCTGAGATACAGGCTTCTAAGCAGCATGCCCCCATTTCCCTATACTGTCGATTGTTGATTTTAAATAAAGTTGTGCGGTGACATCATCACGTCATTGCGCGTGACGTCACTGCGCAAATCGTGAAGCCCCAGTGAGGCCTTTCACTATTCAGGCCAGATCGCCGGGTGGGAGTAGGTGGGAGCCCCCAGATTGCCCTCAAGGTGGGTGAGTGCTAGTGACGACTCCATCGTCAGCACCTGACTGGGACAATTTGTGACAGCTCAGAGCCGTCATTAGCACTCAAAGGGTTAAAGGATTCACAACCCTGAACCTGTAACATGCTATAAAGTGATTTATTGGTCAGTGCAGGAGCTTAGTAGAGCCTGACCCCTAATAAGTTTCTGAAAAGGCGATAAGATAAACATATATCAGAGCCTGTTTGAGAGTCCATGGGTTACAAAACAATATACATTTTAAATGTTTTTTAAACATTTAAAGGGACAGTTTACTATAGGTAGTTAAAGAGACAGCATACACCAATTTTCATATAACTGCGTGTAATAGACACAGCTATAAAGAAGACTATGCACAGATACTGATCTAAAATTCAGTATAAAACATTTAAAAACTTACTTAGAAGCTCCCAGTTTAGCACTGTTGGTGAGGTGGCCTGGGACACCCACTGAAAGGGGCTGGGTAAACAAAAAGAGCAGACACTCCACACCTCCCCCCTTCCCTGCATATGAAAAGACAGATAACATAAACAGAAGCCAGCAGGAATCTGTATACATCAGTATACATCTGACACTGTTGGGCTTGGTTAGGATTCTTGCTGCATGAACTGCTTTACCATATCCCCTCCAAGTTTCTGCACCTTATACCGCTTGCATACAACCCTGCTGCATTTGCTTCTAAACTTACAGCTTGCTTACATCCTTAAAGGGACACTAAACCCATTTTTTTTTCTTTCATGATTCAGATAGAGCATGAGATTTTAAGCAACTTTCTAATTTACTCCTATTATCAATTTTTCTTTGTTCTAATGCTATCTTGATTTGAAAAAGCAGTACTGTAAGCTTTAGAGCCAGCCCATTTTTTGTTCAGCACATGGGTAGCACTTGCTGATTTGTGGCTAAATGTAGCAAACCAATTAGCAAGCTCTATCCAGGCGCTGAACTAAAAATGGGCCGGCTCCTAACCTTTCATTACTGCTTTTTCAAATCAAGATAACATGAGAACAAAGAAAAATTGATAATAGGAGTAAATCAGAAAGTTGCTTAAAATTACATGTTTTATCTGAATCATGAAAGAAAAAATGTGGGGTTAGTATCCCTTTAAGACATACATAGTTCTACTACTAAACATTTCAGCTTAAATGGACAGTCTAGTATAAATTAAACTTTCATTATTCAGAAAGGACTTTTAATTTTAATCAACTTTCCAATTTACTTTTATCATCAAATTTGCATTTTTCTCTTGGTATTCTTAGTTTAAACTAAATATAGGTAGGCTCATATGCTAATTTCTAAGGCCTAGATTTGGAGTTCGGCGGTAAAAGGGCTGATAACGCTCCGCGGGCTTTTTTCTGGCCGCACCATAAAATTAACTCTGGTATCGAGAGTTCAAACAAATGCTGCGTTAGGCTCCAAAAAAGGAGCGTAGAGCATTTTTACCGCAAAAGCAACTGTCGATACCAGAGTTGCTTACGGACGCGGCCGGCCTCAAAAACGTGCTCGTGCACGATTCCCCCATAGGAAACAATGGGGCTGTTTGAGCTGAAAAAAAACCTAACACCTGCAAAAAAGCAGCGTTCAGCTCCTAACGCAGCCCCATTGTTTGCTATGGGGAAACACTTCCTACGTCTGCACCTAACACTCTAACATGTACCCCGAGTCTAAACACCCCTAGCCTTACACTTATTAACCCCTAATCTGCCGCCCCGCTATCGCTGACCCCTGCATATTTTTTTTAACCCCTAATCTGCCGCTCCGTAAACCGCCGCAACCTACGTTATCCCTATGTACCCCTAATCTGCTGCCCTAACATCGCCGACCCCTATATTATATTTATTAACCCCTAATCTGCCGCTCCGTAAACCGCCGCCACCTACGTTATCCCTATGTACCCCTAATCTGCTACCCCTAACACCGCCGACCCCTATATTATATTTATTAACCCCTAACCTGCCCCCCACAACGTCGCCGACACCTGCCTACACTTATTAACCCCTAATCTGCCGAGCGGACCTGAGCGCTACTATAATAAAGTTATTAACCCCTAATCCGCCTCACTAACCCTATCATAAATAGTATTAACCCCTAATCTGCCCTCCCTAACATCGCCGACACCTAACTTCAATTATTAACCCCTAATCTTCCGATCGGAGCTCACCGCTATTCTAATAAATGGATTAACCCCTAAAGCTAAGTCTAACCCTAACACTAACACCCCCCTAAGTTAAATATAATATTTATCTAACGAAATAAATTAACTCTTATTAAATAACTTATTCCTATTTAAAGCTAAATACTTACCTGTAAAATAAATCCTAATATAGCTACAATATAAATTATAATTATATTATAGCTATTTTAGGATTAATATTTATTTTACAGGCAACTTTGTAATTATTTTAACCAGGTACAATAGCTATTAAATAGTTAAGAACTATTTAATAGTTACCTAGTTAAAATAATAACAAATTTACCTGTAAAATAAATCCTAACCTAAGTTATAATTAAACCTAACACTACCCTATCAATAAAATAATTAAATAAACTACCTACAATTACCTACAATTAACCTAACACTACACTATCAATAAATTAATTAAACACAATTCCTACAAATAAATACAATTAAATAAACTAGCTAAAGTACAAAAAATAAAAAAGAACTAAGTTACAGAAAATAAAAAAATATTTACAAACATAAGAAAAATATTACAACAATTTTAAACTAATTACACCTACTCTAAGCCCCCTAATAAAATAACAAAGCCCCCCAAAATAAAAAATTCCCTACCCTATTCTAAATTAAAAAAGTTACAAGCTCTTTTACCTTACCAGCCCTGAACAGGGCCCTTTGCGGGGCATGCCCCAAGAATTTCAGCTCTTTTGCCTGTAAAAAAAAACATACAATACCCCCCCCCCCAACATTACAACCCACCACCCACATACCCCTAATCTAACCCAAACCCCCCTTAAATAAACCTAACACTAAGCCCCTGAAGATCTTCCTACCTTGTCTTCACCATCCAGGTATCACCGATCCGTCCTGGCTCCAAGATCTTC